>NW_026917343.1:0-101000 GCF_035046485.1 Aedes albopictus
CTAGATTCCATATTTTTATTATAATATTGTTATTATTATGGATCCGCAATGTAACCTGAATGCATTTTCGTGTGATTTTGCGCTTCCTAAGCTTAGCTCAGACTAAAAATTGCTCTAGATTCCAAGCTTAACTCAGGCTTAGGAAAACACAAACTCCATATGATGCGCAATGTAACCTGAATGTATTTTCGGGTGATTTTTCATGCTTAGGATTGTGCATCATATGGAATCTGGTGTTTTCCTAAGCCTGAGCTTAGCTTAGGAAGCGCAAAATCACCCGAAAATTCATTCAGGTTACATTGCGCATCATATGGAATAAAGAGCAATCCTTAGCCTGAGCTTAGCTAAGGAAGCGCAAAATCACCCGAAAATTCATTCAGGTTACATTGCGCATCATATGGAATATAGAGCAATCCTTAGCCTGAGCTTAGCTTAGGAAGCGCAAAATCACCTGAAAATACATACATCATATCGAATCTGGTGTTTTCCATTGCACACTATATTGAATCTGGTGTTTTCCTAAGCCTGTGCTAAGCTTAGGAAGCTCAGAATCACCTGAAAATGCATTTAGGTTACATTGTGCATCATATAGAATCTAGAGCAATCCTAAGCCTGAGCTATGCTTAGGAAGCGCACAATCACCCGAAATAGTTATTTATGTAACGAGTTGCAAAAAGTTGATTTTTTCAGCACGAGTCGTACATTTATCCAACGAGGCTTGCCGAGTTGGATAAATACGAAGAGTGCTGAAAAATCGAGTTTTGCAACGAGTGCCATACAAAATTTTATGCAATGATTTTTTCATAATGCTACTCATTTGAGTTGCATAATATTCATAATGCAACTCAAATGAGTTGCATTATGAACATTATACAACTATTTTTCATTATGCAACTCATTTCAGTTGCATAACGAACCAGTTCGGAAAAAATGGCCATTATGGTTCTGAAATGAGTTATATAAAATTGAAATTATGATACTGAATTGCATAAATGCATTCAGGTTACATTGTGCATCATATGGAATCTGGCGTTTTCCTAATCCTGAGCTAAGCTAAGGAAGCGCAAAATCACCCTAAAATACATTCAGGTTACATTGCGTATCATATGTAACTAAGCTAAGGAAGCGCAAAATCACCTGAAAATGCATTCAGGTTACATTGCGCATCATATGAAATCTAGAGCAATCCTTAGCCTGAACTAAGCTTAGGAAGCGCAAAATCACCCGAAAATTCATTCAGGTTACATTGCGCATCATATGGAATATAGAGCAATCCTTAGCCTGAGCTTAGCTTAGGAAGCGCAAAATCACCCGAAAATACATTCAGGTTACATAGCACATCATATCGAATCTGGTGTTTTCCATTGCACACTATATTGAATCTGGTGTTTTCCTAAGCCTGAGCTAGGCTTAGGAAGCGCAGAATCACCTGAAAATGCATTTAGGTTACATTGCGCATCATATAGAATCTAGAGCAATCCTAAGCCTGAGCTATGCTTGGGAAGCGCAAAATCACCCGAAATTGCATTCAGGTTACTTTGTGCATCATATGGAATCTGGTGTTTTCCTAAGCCTGAGCTAACTTTAGGAAGCGCAAAATCACTCGAAAATGCATTCATGTTACATTGCGCATCATATGGAATCTAGAGCAATCCTTAGCCTGAGCTAAGCTTAGGAAGCGCAAAATCACCCGAAAATACATTCAGGTTACATTGCGTATCATATGGAATCTGGTGTTTTCCAAAGCCTGAGCTAAGTTTAGGAAGCGCAAAATCACACGAAAATGCATTTAGGTTACATTGCACATCATATAGAATCTAGAGCAATCCTAAGCCTGAGCTATGCTTAGGAAGCGCAAAATCAACCGAAAATGCATTCAGGTTACATTGCTCATCATATGGAATCTAGAGCAATCCTTAGCCTGAACTAAGCTTAGGAAGCGCAAAATCACCCGAAAATTCATTCAGGTTACATTGCGCATCATATGTAATATAGAGCAGGCCTTAGCCTGAGCTTAGCTTAGGAAGCGCAAAATCACCCGAAAATACATTCAGGTTACATAGCACATCATATCGAATTTGGTGTTTTCCATTGCACACTATATCGAATCTGGTGTTTTCCTAAGCCTGAGCTAAGCTTAGGAAGCGCAAAATCATCTGAAAATGCATTAAGGTTACATTGCGCATCATATAGAATCTAGAGCAATCCTAAGCCTGAGCTATGCTTAGGAAACGCAAAATCACCCAAAAATACATTCAGGTTACATTGCACATCATATGGAATCTGGTGTTTTCCTAAGCCTGAGCTAAGCTAAGGAAGCGCAAAATCACCTGAAAATGCATTCAGGCTACATTGCACATCATATAGAATCTAGAGCAATCCTTAGCATGTGCAATGTAACCTGAATGCATTTTTGGTTTATTTTGCGCTTCCTGAGCTTAGCTCAGACTAATAATTGCTCTAGATTTTGCGGGTGGCTCTAGATTCTATATGAAAGCATTTTCAGGTGATTTGGCGCTTCCTAAGCTTAGCTCAGGCTTAGGAAAACAACAGCTCAGGCTAAAAATTGCTCTAGATTCCATATTTTTATTATAATATTGTTATTATTATGGATCCGCAATGTAACCTGAATGCATTTTCGTGTGATTTTGCGCTTCCTAAGCTTAGCTCAGACTAAAAATTGCTCTAGATTCCAAGTTTAACTCAGGCTTAGGAAAACACAAACTCCATATGATGCGCAATGTAACCTGAATGTATTTTCGGGTGATTTTTCATGCTTAGGATTGTGCATCATATGGAATCTGGTGTTTTCCTAAGCCTGAGCTAAGCTTAGGAAGCGCAAAATCACCCGAAAATTCATTCAGGTTACATTGCGCATCATATGGAATAAAGAGCAATCCTTAGCCTGAGCTTAGCTTAGGAAGCGCAAAATCACCCGAAAATACATACATCATATCGAATCTGGTGTTTTCCATTGCACACTATATTGAATCTGGTGTTTTCCTAATCCTGAGCTAAGCTTAGGAAGCGCACAATCACCCGAAAATGCATTCAGGTTACATTGTGCATCATATGGAATCTGGCGTTTTCCAGTTTAGGAAGCGCAAAATCACACGAAAATGCATTTAGGTTACATTGCACATCATATAGAATCTAGAGCAATCCTAAGCCTGAGCTATGCTTAGGAAGCGCAAAATCAACCGAAAATGCATTCAGGTTACATTGCACATCATATGGAATCTGGTGTTTTCCTAAGCCTGAGCTAAGCTTAGGAAGCGCAAAATCACCCGAAAATGCATTCAGGTTACATTGCGCATCATATGGAATCTAGAGCAATCCTTAGCCTGAACTAAGCTTAGGAAGCGCAAAATCACCCGAAAATTCATTCAGGTTACATTGCGCATCATATGGAATATAGAGCAATCCTTAGCCTGAGCTTAGCTTAGGAAGCGCAAAATCACCCGAAAATACATTCAGGTTACATAGCACATCATATCGACTTTGGTGTTTTTTTAAGCCTGAGCTAAATTTAGCGCTAAATCACCTGAAAATGCATTCATATAGAATCTAAAGCCACCCGCAAAATCTAGAGCAATTCTTAGCCTAAGCTAAGCTCAGAAAGCGCAAAATCAACCAAAAATGCATTCAGGTTTCATTGCGCATGCTTAGGATTGCTCTAGATTCTATATAATGTGCAATGTAACCTGTTTGCATTTTCAGGTGATTTTGCGCTTCCTTAGCTTAGCTCAGGCTTAGGAAAACACCAGATTCCATATGATGTGCAATGTAACCTGAATGTATTTTCGGGTGATTTTGCGTTTCCTAAGCATGAGCTCAGGCTTAGAAAAACACCAAATTTCATATGATACGCAATGTAACCTGAATGCATTTTCGGGTGATTTTGCGCTTCCTAAGCTTAGTTCCGGCTAAGGATTGCTCTATATTCCAAATGATGCGCAATGTAACCTGAATGCATTTTCGGGTGATTTTGCGCTTCCTTAGCTTAGCTCAGGCTTAGGAAAACACCAGATTCGATATAGTGTGCAATGTAACCTGAATGTATTTTCGGGTGATTTTGCGTTTCCTAAGCATAGCTCAGGCTTAGGATTGCTCTAGATTTTATATGATGCGCAATGTAACCTGAATGAATTTTCGGGTGATTTTGCGCTTCCTAAACTAAGCTCAAGCTTAGGAAAACACAAGATTCCATATGATACGCAATGTAACCTGAATGTATTTTCGGGTGATTTTGCGCTTCCTAAGCTTAGCTCAGGCTAAGAATTGCTCTAGATTCCATATGATGCGCAATGTAACCTGAATGCATTTTCGTGTGATTTTGCGCTTCCTAAACTTAGCTCAGGCTTAGGAAAACACCAGATTCCATATGATACGCAATGTAACCTGAATGTATTTTCGGGTGATTTTGCGCTCTGGCTAAGGATTGCTCTAGATTCCATATGATGCGCAATGTAACCTGAATGCATTTTCAGGTGATTTTGCGCTTCCTTAGCTTAGCTCAGGCTTAGGAAAACACCAGATTCCAAATGATGCACAATCCTAAGCCTGAGCTATGCTTAGGAAGCGCAAAATCAACCGAAAATGCATTCAGGTTACATTGTGCATCATATGGAATCTGGTGTTTTCCCAAGCCTGAGCTAAGTTTAGGAAGCACAAAATCACTCGAAAATGCATTCAGGTTACATTGCGCATCATATGGAATCTAGAGCAATCCTTAGCCTGAGCTATGCTTAGGAAGCGCAAAATCACCCGAAAATGCATTCAGGTTACATTGCGTACCATATGGAATCTGGTGTTTTCCTAAGCCTGAGCTAAGTTTAGGAAGCGCAAAATCACACGAAAATGCATTCAGGTTACATTGCACATCATATGGAATCTGGTGTTTTCCTAAGCCTGAGCTAAGCTAAGGAAGCGCAAAATCACCCGAAAATGCATTCAGGTTACATTGCTCATCATATGGAATCTAGAGCAATCCTTAGCCTGAACTAAGCTTAGGAAGCGCAAAGTCACCCGAAAATTCATTCAGGTTACATTGCGCATCATATGTAATATAGAGCAGGCCTTAGCCTGAGCTTAGCTTAGGAAGCGCAAAATCACCCGAAAATACATTCAGGTTACATAGCACATCATATCGAATCTGGTGTTTTCCATTGCACACTATATCGAATCTGGTGTTTTCCTAAGCCTGAGCTAAGCTTAGGAAGCGCAAAATCATCTGAAAATGCATTAAGGTTACATTGCGTATCATATAGAATCTAGAGCAATCCTAAGCCTGAGCTATGCTTAGGAAACGCAAAATCACCCAAAATACATTCAGGTTACATTGCACATCATATGGAATCTGGTGTTTTCCTAAGCCTGAGCTAAGCTAAGGAAGCGCAAAATCACCTGCAAATGCATTCAGGCTACATTGCACATCATATAGAATCTAGAGCAATCCTTAGCATGTGCAATGTAACCTGAATGCATTTTTGGTTTATTTTGCGCTTCCTGAGCTTAGCTCAGACTAATAATTGCTCTAGATTTTGCGGGTGGCTCTAGATTCTATATGAAAACATTTTCAGGTGATTTGGCGCTTCCTAAGCTTAGCTCAGGCTTAGGAAAACACCAAAGTCGATATGATGTGCTATGTAACCTGAATGTATTTTCGGGTGATTTTGCGCTTCCTAAGCTCAGCTCAGGCTAAAAATTGCTCTAGATTCCATATTTTTATTATAATATTGTTATTATTATGGATCCGCAATGTAACCTGAATGCATTTTCGTGTGATTTTGCGCTTCCTAAGCTTAGCTCAGACTAAAAATTGCTCTAGATTCCAAGCTTAACTCAGGCTTAGGAAAACACAAACTCCATATGATGCGCAATGTAACCTGAATGTATTTTCGGGTGATTTTTCATGCTTAGGATTGTGCATCATATGGAATCTGGTGTTTTCCTAAGCCTGAGCTAAGCTTAGGAAACGCAAAATCACCCGAAAATTCATTCAGGTTACATTGCGCATCATATGGAATAAAGAGCAATCCTTAGCCTGAGCTTAGCTTAGGAAGCGCAAAATCACCCGAAAATACATACATCATATCGAATCTGGTGTTTTCCATTGCACACTATATTGAATCTGGTGTTTTCCTAAGCCTGTGCTAAGCTTAGGAAGCGCAGAATCACCTGAAAATGCATTTAGGTTACATTGTGCATCATATAGAATCTAGAGCAATCCTAAGCCTGAGCTATGCTTAGGAAGCGCACAATCACCCGAAAATGCATTCAGGTTACATTGTGCATCATATGGAATCTGGCGTTTTCCTAATCCTGAGCTAAGTTTAGGAAGCGCAAAATCACTCGAAAATGCATTCATGTTACATTGCGCATCATATGGAATCTAGAGCAATCCTTAGCCTGAGCTAAGCTAAGGAAGCGCAAAATCACCCGAAAATACATTCAGGTTACATTGCGTATCATATGTAACTAAGCTAAGGAAGCGCAAAATCACCTGAAAATGCATTCAGGTTACATTGCGCATCATATGGAATCCAGAGCAATCCTTAGCCTGAACTAAGCTTAGGAAGCGCAAAATCACCCGAAAATTCATTCAGGTTACATTGCGCATCATATGGAATATAGAGCAATCCTTAGCCTGAGCTTAGCTTAGGAAGCGCAAAATCACCCGAAAATACATCCAGGTTACATAGCACATCATATCGAATCTGGTGTTTTCCATTGCACACTATATTGAATCTGGTGTTTTCCTAAGCCTGAGCTAGGCTTAGGAAGCGCAGAATCACCTGAAAATGCATTTAGGTTACATTGCGCATCATATAGAATCTAGAGCAATCCTAAGCCTGAGCTATGCTTAGGAAGCGCAAAATCTTTCGAAATTGCATTCAGGTTACATTGTGCATCATATGGAATCTGGTGTTTTCCTAAGCCTGAGCTAAGTTTAGGAAGCGCAAAATCACTCGAAAATGCATTCATGCTACATTGCGCATCATATGGAATCTAGAGCAATCCTTAGCCTGAGCTAAGCTAAGGAAGCGCAAAATCACCCGAAAATACATTCAGGTTACATTGCGTATCATATGTAACTAAGCTAAGGAAGCGCAAAATCACCTGAAAATGCATTCAGGTTACATTGCGCATCATATGGAATCTAGAGCAATCCTTAGCCTGAACTAAGCTTAGGAAGCGCAAAATCACCCGAAAATTCATTCAGGTTACATTGCGCATCATATGGAATATAGAGCAATCCTTAGCCTGAGCTTAGCTTAGGAAGCGCAAAATCACCCGAAAATACATTCAGGTTACATAGCACATCATATCGAATCTGGTGTTTTCCATTGCACACTATATTGAATCTGGTGTTTTCCTAAGCCTGAGCTAGGCTTAGGAAGCGCAGAATCACCTGAAAATGCATTTAGGTTACATTGCGCATCATATAGAATCTAGAGCAATCCTAAGCCTGAGCTATGCTTAGGAAGCGCAAAATCTTTCGAAATTGCATTCAGGTTACATTGTGCATCATATGGAATCTGGTGTTTTCCTAAGCCTGAGCTAAGTTTAGGAAGCGCAAAATCACTCGAAAATGCATTCATGTTACATTGCGCATCATATGGAATCTAGAGCAATCCTTAGCCTGAGCTAAGCTTAGGAAGCGCAAAATCACCCGAAAATACATTCAGGTTACATTGCGTATCATATGGAATCTGGTGTTTTCCTAAGCCTGAGCTAAGTTTAGGAAGCGCAAAATCACACGAAAATGCATTTAGGTTACATTGCACATCATATAGAATCTAGAGCAATCCTAAGCCTGAGCTATACTTAGGAAGCGCAAAATCAACCGAAAATGCATTCAGGTTACATTGCACATCATATGGAATCTGGTGTTTTCCTAAGCCTGAGCTAAGCTTAGGAAGCGCAAAATCTTCCGAAAATGCATTCAGGTTACATTGCGCATCATATGGAATCTAGAGCAATCCTTAGCCTGAACTAAGCTTAGGAAGCGCAAAATCACCCGTAAATTCATTCAGGTTACATTGCGCATCATATGGAATATAGAGCAATCCTTAGCCTGAGCTTAGCTTAGGAAGCGCAAAATCACCCGAAAATACATTCAGGTTACATAGCACATCATATCGACTTTGGTGTTTTCTTAAGCCTGAGCTAAGCTTAGCGCTAAATCACCTGAAAATGCATGCATATAGAATCTTGAGCCACCCGCAAAATCTAGAGCAATTCTTAGCCTAAGCTAAGCTCAGAAAGCACAAAATCAACCAAAAATGCATTCAGGTTTCATTGCGCATGCTTAGGATTGCTCTAGATTCTATATAATGTGCAATGTAACCTGTTTGCATTTTCAGGTGATTTTGCGCTTCCTTAGCTTAGCTCAGGCTTAGGAAAACACCAGATTCCATATGATGTGCAATGTAACCTGAATGTATTTTCGGGTGATTTTGCGTTTCCTAAGCATGAGCTCAGGCTTAGAAAAACACCAAATTTCATGTGATACGCAATGTAACCTGAATGCATTTTCGGGTGATTCTGCGCTTCCTAAGCTTAGTTCAGGCTAAGGATTGCTCTAGATTCCATATGATGCGCAATGTAACCTGAATGCATTTTCGGGTGATTTTGCGCTTCCTTAGCTTAGCTCAGGCTTAGGAAAACACCAGATTCGATATAGTGTGCAATGTAACCTGAATGTATTTTCGGGTGATTTTGCGTTTCCTAAGCATAGCTCAGGCTTAGGATTGCTCTAGACGTGTGATTTTGCGCTTCCTAAACTTAGCTCAGGCTTAGGAAAACACCAGATTCCATATGATGCGCAATGTAACCTGAATGCATTTTCAGGTGATTTTGCGCTTCCTTAGCTTACCTCAGGCTTAGGAAAACACCAGATTCCAAATGATGCACAATCCTAAGCCTGAGCTATGCTTAGGAAGCGCAAAATCAACCGAAAATGCATTCATTGTGCATCATATGGAATCTGGTGTTTTCCTAAGCCTGAGCTAAGTTTAGGAAGCGGAAAATCACTCGAAAATGCATTCAGGTTACATTGCGCATCATATGGAATCGAGAGCAATCCTTAGCCTGAGCTATGCTTAGGAAGCGTAAAATCACCCGAAAATGCATTCAGGTTACATTGCGTACCATATGGAATCTGGTGTTTTCCTAAGTCTGAGATAAGTTAAGGAAGCGCAAAATCACACGAAAATGCATTCAGGTTACATTGCACATCATATGGAATCTGGTGTTTTCCTAAGCCTGAGCTAAGCTAAGGAAGCGCAAAATCACCCGAAAATGCATTCAGGTTACATTGCTCATCAAATGGAATCTAGAGCAATCCTTAGCCTGAACTAAGCTTAGGAAGCGCACAATCACCCGAAAATTCATTCAGGTTACATTGCGCATCATATGGAATCTAGAGCAATCCTTAGCCTGAACTAAGCTTAGGAAGCGCAAAATCACCCGAAAATTCATTCAGGTTACATTGCGCATCATATGGAATATAGAGCAATCCTTAGCCTGAGCTTAGCTTAGGAAGCGCAAAATCACCCGAAAATACATTCAGGTTACATAGCACATCATATCGACTTTGGTGTTTTCTTAAGCCTGAGCTAAGCTTAGCGCTAAATCACCTGAAAATGCATTCATATAGAATCTAGAGCCACCCGCAAAATCTAGAGCAATTCTTAGCCTAAGCTTAGCTCAGAAAGCACAAAATCAACCAAAAATGCATTCAGGTTTCATTGCGCATGCTTAGGATTGCTCTAGATTCTATATAATGTGCAATGTAACCTGTTTGCATTTTCAGGTGATTTTGCGCTTCCTTAGCTTAGCTCAGGCTTAGGAAAACACCAGATTCCATATGATGTGCAATGTAACCTGAATGTATTTTCGGGTGATTTTGCGTTTCCTAAGCATGAGCTCAGGCTTAGAAAAACACCAAATTTCATGTGATACGCAATGTAACCTGAATGCATTTTCGGGTGATTTTGCGCTTCCTAAGCTTAGTTCAGGCTAAGGATTGCTCTAGATTCCATATGATGCGCAATGTAACCTGAATGCATTTTCGGGTGATTTTGCGCTTCCTTAGCTTAGCTCAGGCTTAGGAAAACACCAGATTCGATATAGTGTGCAATGTAACCTGAATGTATTTTCGGGTGATTTTGCGTTTCCTAAGCATAGCTCAGGCTTAGGATTGCTCTAGACGTGTGATTTTGCGCTTCCTAAACTTAGCTCAGGCTTAGGAAAACACCAGATTCCATATGATACGCAATGTAACCTGAATGTATTTTCGGGTGATTTTGCGCTCTGGCTAAGGATTGCTCTAGATTCCATATGATGCGCAATGTAACCTGAATGCATTTTCAGGTGATTTTGCGCTTCCTTAGCTTACCTCAGGCTTAGGAAAACACCAGATTCCAAATGATGCACAATCCTAAGCCTGAGCTATGCTTAGGAAGCGAAAAATCAACCGAAAATGCATTCAGGTTACATTGTGCATCATATGGAATCTGGTGTTTTCCTAAGCCTGAGCTAAGTTTAGGAAGCGCAAAATCACTCGAAAATGCATTCAGGTTACATTGCGCATCATATGGAATCTAGAGCAATCCTTAGCCTGAGCTATGCTTAGGAAGCGCAAAATCACCCGAAAATGCATTCAGGTTACATTGCGTACCATATGGAATCTGGTGTTTTCCTAAGCCTGAGCTAAGTTTAGGAAGCGCAAAATCACACGAAAATGCATTCAGGTTACATTGCACATCATATGGAATCTGGTGTTTTCCTAAGCCTGAGCTAAGCTAAGGAAGCGCAAAATCACCCGAAAATGCATTCAGGTTACATTGCTCATCAAATGGAATCTAGAGCAATCCTAAGCCTGAACTAAGCTTAGGAAGCGCACAATCACCCGAAAATTCATTCAGGTTACATTGCGCATCATATGTAATATAGAGCAGGCCTTAGCCTGAGCTTAGCTTAGGAAGCGCAAAATCACCCGAAAATACATTCAGGTTACATAGCACATCATATCGAATCTGGTGTTTTCCATTGCACACTATATCGAATCTGGTGTTTTCCTAAGCCTGAGCTAAGCTTAGGAAGCGCAAAATCATATGAAAATGCATTAAGGTTACATTGCGCATCATATAGAATCTAGAGCAATCCTAAGCCTGAGCTATGCTTAGGAAGCGCACAATCACCCGAAAATGCATTCAGGTTACATTGTGCATCATATGGAATCTGGCGTTTTCCTAATCCTGAGCTAAGTTTAGGAAGCGCAAAATCACTCGAAAATGCATTCATGTTACATTGCGCATCATATGGAATCTAGAGCAATCCTTAGCCTGAGCTAAGCTAAGGAAGCGCAAAATCACCCGAAAATACATTCAGGTTACATTGCGTATCATATGTAACTAAGCTAAGGAAGCGCAAAATCACCTGAAAATGCATTCAGGTTACATTGCGCATCATATGGAATCCAGAGCAATCCTTAGCCTGAACTAAGCTTAGGAAGCGCAAAATCACCCGAAAATTCATTCAGGTTACATTGCGCATCATATGGAATATAGAGCAATCCTTAGCCTGAGCTTAGCTTAGGAAGCGCAAAATCACCCGAAAATACATCCAGGTTACATAGCACATCATATCGAATCTGGTGTTTTCCATTGCACACTATATTGAATCTGGTGTTTTCCTAAGCCTGAGCTAGGCTTAGGAAGCGCAGAATCACCTGAAAATGCATTTAGGTTACATTGCGCATCATATAGAATCTAGAGCAATCCTAAGCCTGAGCTATGCTTAGGAAGCGCAAAATCTTTCGAAATTGCATTCAGGTTACATTGTGCATCATATGGAATCTGGTGTTTTCCTAAGCCTGAGCTAAGTTTAGGAAGCGCAAAATCACTCGAAAATGCATTCATGTTACATTGCGCATCATATGGAATCTAGAGCAATCCTTAGCCTGAGCTAAGCTAAGGAAGCGCAAAATCACCCGAAAATACATTCAGGTTACATTGCGTATCATATGTAACTAAGCTAAGGAAGCGCAAAATCACCTGAAAATGCATTCAGGTTACATTGCGCATCATATGGAATCTAGAGCAATCCTTAGCCTGAACTATGCTTAGGAAGCGCAAAATCACCCGAAAATTCATTCAGGTTACATTGCGCATCATATGGAATATAGAGCAATCCTTAGCCTGAGCTTAGCTTAGGAAGCGCAAAATCACCCGAAAATACATTCAGGTTACATAGCACATCATATCGAATCTGGTGTTTTCCATTGCACACTATATTGAATCTGGTGTTTTCCTAAGCCTGAGCTAGGCTTAGGAAGCGCAGAATCACCTGAAAATGCATTTAGGTTACATTGCGCATCATATAGAATCTAGAGCAATCCTAAGCCTGAGCTATGCTTAGGAAGCGCAAAATCTTTCGAAATTGCATTCAGGTTACATTGTGCATCATATGGAATCTGGTGTTTTCCTAAGCCTGAGCTAAGTTTAGGAAGCGCAAAATCACTCGAAAATGCATTCATGTTACATTGCGCATCATATGGAATCTAGAGCAATCCTTAGCCTGAGCTAAGCTTAGGAAGCGCAAAATCACCCGAAAATACATTCAGGTTACATTGCGTATCATATGGAATCTGGTGTTTTCCTAAGCCTGAGCTAAGTTTAGGAAGCGCAAAATCACACGAAAATGCATTTAGGTTACATTGCACATCATATAGAATCTAGAGCAATCCTAAGCCTGAGCTATACTTAGGAAGCGCAAAATCAACCGAAAATGCATTCAGGTTACATTGCACATCATATGGAATCTGGTGTTTTCCTAAGCCTGAGCTAAGCTTAGGAAGCGCAAAATCTTCCGAAAATGCATTCAGGTTACATTGCGCATCATATGGAATCTAGAGCAATCCTTAGCCTGAACTAAGCTTAGGAAGCGCAAAATCACCCGTAAATTCATTCAGGTTACATTGCGCATCATATGGAATATAGAGCAATCCTTAGCCTGAGCTTAGCTTAGGAAGCGCAAAATCACCCGAAAATACATTCAGGTTACATAGCACATCATATCGACTTTGGTGTTTTCTTAAGCCTGAGCTAAGCTTAGCGCTAAATCACCTGAAAATGCATGCATATAGAATCTAGAGCCACCCGCAAAATCTAGAGCAATTCTTAGCCTAAGCTAAGCTCAGAAAGCACAAAATCAACCAAAAATGCATTCAGGTTTCATTGCGCATGCTTAGGATTGCTCTAGATTCTATATAATGTGCAATGTAACCTGTTTGCATTTTCAGGTGATTTTGCGCTTCCTTAGCTTAGCTCAGGCTTAGGAAAACACCAGATTCCATATGATGTGCAATGTAACCTGAATGTATTTTCGGGTGATTTTGCGTTTCCTAAGCATGAGCTCAGGCTTAGAAAAACACCAAATTTCATGTGATACGCAATGTAACCTGAATGCATTTTCGGGTGATTCTGCGCTTCCTAAGCTTAGTTCAGGCTAAGGATTGCTCTAGATTCCATATGATGCGCAATGTAACCTGAATGCATTTTCGGGTGATTTTGCGCTTCCTTAGCTTAGCTCAGGCTTAGGAAAACACCAGATTCGATATAGTGTGCAATGTAACCTGAATGTATTTTCGGGTGATTTTGCGTTTCCTAAGCATAGCTCAGGCTTAGGATTGCTCTAGACGTGTGATTTTGCGCTTCCTAAACTTAGCTCAGGCTTAGGAAAACACCAGATTCCATATGATACGCAATGTAACCTGAATGTATTTTCGGGTGATTTTGCGCTCTGGCTAAGGATTGCTCTAGATTCCATATGATGCGCAATGTAACCTGAATGCATTTTCAGGTGATTTTGCGCTTCCTTAGCTTACCTCAGGCTTAGGAAAACACCAGATTCCAAATGATGCACAATCCTAAGCCTGAGCTATGCTTAGGAAGCGCAAAATCAACCGAAAATGCATTCATTGTGCATCATATGGAATCTGGTGTTTTCCTAAGCCTGAGCTAAGTTTAGGAAGCGCAAAATCACTCGAAAATGCATTCAGGTTACATTGCGCATCATATGGAATCGAGAGCAATCCTTAGCCTGAGCTATGCTTAGGAAGCGCAAAATCACCCGAAAATGCATTCAGGTTACATTGCGTACCATATGGAATCTGGTGTTTTCCTAAGCCTGAGCTAAGTTAAGGAAGCGCAAAATCACACGAAAATGCATTCAGGTTACATTGCACATCATATGGAATCTGGTGTTTTCCTAAGCCTGAGCTAAGCTAAGGAAGCGCAAAATCACCCGAAAATGCATTCAGGTTACATTGCTCATCAAATGGAATCTAGAGCAATCCTTAGCCTGAACTAAGCTTAGGAAGCGCACAATCACCCGAAAATTCATTCAGGTTACATTGCGCATCATATGGAATCTAGAGCAATCCTTAGCCTGAACTAAGCTTAGGAAGCGCAAAATCACCCGAAAATTCATTCAGGTTACATTGCGCATCATATGGAATATAGAGCAATCCTTAGCCTGAGCTTAGCTTAGGAAGCGCAAAATCACCCGAAAATACATTCAGGTTACATAGCACATCATATCGACTTTGGTGTTTTCTTAAGCCTGAGCTAAGCTTAGCGCTAAATCACCTGAAAATGCATTCATATAGAATCTAGAGCCACCCGCAAAATCTAGAGCAATTCTTAGCCTAAGCTTAGCTCAGAAAGCACAAAATCAACCAAAAATGCATTCAGGTTTCATTGCGCATGCTTAGGATTGCTCTAGATTCTATATAATGTGCAATGTAACCTGTTTGCATTTTCAGGTGATTTTGCGCTTCCTTAGCTTAGCTCAGGCTTAGGAAAACACCAGATTCCATATGATGTGCAATGTAACCTGAATGTATTTTCGGGTGATTTTGCGTTTCCTAAGCATGAGCTCAGGCTTAGAAAAACACCAAATTTCATGTGATACGCAATGTAACCTGAATGCATTTTCGGGTGATTTTGCGCTTCCTAAGCTTAGTTCAGGCTAAGGATTGCTCTAGATTCCATATGATGCGCAATGTAACCTGAATGCATTTTCGGGTGATTTTGCGCTTCCTTAGCTTAGCTCAGGCTTAGGAAAACACCAGATTCGATATAGTGTGCAATGTAACCTGAATGTATTTTCGGGTGATTTTGCGTTTCCTAAGCATAGCTCAGGCTTAGGATTGCTCTAGACGTGTGATTTTGCGCTTCCTAAACTTAGCTCAGGCTTAGGAAAACACCAGATTCCATATGATACGCAATGTAACCTGAATGTATTTTCGGGTGATTTTGCGCTCTGGCTAAGGATTGCTCTAGATTCCATATGATGCGCAATGTAACCTGAATGCATTTTCAGGTGATTTTGCGCTTCCTTAGCTTACCTCAGGCTTAGGAAAACACCAGATTCCAAATGATGCACAATCCTAAGCCTGAGCTATGCTTAGGAAGCGAAAAATCAACCGAAAATGCATTCAGGTTACATTGTGCATCATATGGAATCTGGTGTTTTCCTAAGCCTGAGCTAAGTTTAGGAAGCGCAAAATCACTCGAAAATGCATTCAGGTTACATTGCGCATCATATGGAATCTAGAGCAATCCTTAGCCTGAGCTATGCTTAGGAAGCGCAAAATCACCCGAAAATGCATTCAGGTTACATTGCGTACCATATGGAATCTGGTGTTTTCCTAAGCCTGAGCTAAGTTTAGGAAGCGCAAAATCACACGAAAATGCATTCAGGTTACATTGCACATCATATGGAATCTGGTGTTTTCCTAAGCCTGAGCTAAGCTAAGGAAGCGCAAAATCACCCGAAAATGCATTCAGGTTACATTGCTCATCAAATGGAATCTAGAGCAATCCTAAGCCTGAACTAAGCTTAGGAAGCGCACAATCACCCGAAAATTCATTCAGGTTACATTGCGCATCATATGTAATATAGAGCAGGCCTTAGCCTGAGCTTAGCTTAGGAAGCGCAAAATCACCCGAAAATACATTCAGGTTACATAGCACATCATATCGAATCTGGTGTTTTCCATTGCACACTATATCGAATCTGGTGTTTTCCTAAGCCTGAGCTAAGCTTAGGAAGCGCAAAATCATATGAAAATGCATTAAGGTTACATTGCGCATCATATAGAATCTAGAGCAATCCTAAGCCTGAGCTATGCTTAGGAAACGCAAAATCACCCGAAAATACATTCAGGTTACATTGCACATCATATGGAATCTGGTGTTTTCCTAAGCCTGAGCTAAGCTAAGGAAGCGCAAAAGCACCTGAAAATGCATTCAGGCTACATTGCACATCATATAGAATCTAGAGCAATCCTTAGCATGTGCAATGTAACCTGAATGCATTTTTGGTTTATTTTGCGCTTCTTGAGCTTAGCTCAGACTAATAATTGCTCTAGATTTTGCGGGTGGCTCTAGATTCTATATGAAAGCATTTTCAGGTGATTTGGCGCTTCCTAAGCTTAGCTCAGGCTTAGGAAAACACCAAAGTCGATATGATGTGCTATGTAACCTGAATGTATTTTCGGGTGATTTTGCGCTTCCTAAGCTTAGCTCAGGCTAAAAATTGCTCTAGATTCCATATTTTTATTATAATATTGTTATTATTATGGATCCGCAATGTAACCTGAATGCATTTTCGTGTGATTTTGCGCTTCCTAAGCTTAGCTCAGACTAAAAATTGCTCTAGATTCCAAGCTTAACTCAGGCTTAGGAAAACACAAACTCCATATGATGCGCAATGTAACCTGAATGTATTTTCGGGTGATTTTTCATGCTTAGGATTGTGCATCATATGGAATCTGGTGTTTTCCTAAGCCTGAGCAAAGCTTAGGAAGCGCAAAATCACCCGAAAATTCATTCAGGTTACATTGCGCAGCATATGGAATAAAGAGCAATCCTTAGCCTGAGCTTAGCTTAGGAAGCGCAAAATCACCCGAAAATTCATTCAGGTTACATTGCGCGTCATATGGAATATAGAGCAATCCTTAGCCTGAGCTTAGCTTAGGAAGCGCAAAATCACCCGAAAATACATACATCATATCGAATCTGGTGTTTTCCATTGCACACTATATTGAATCTGGTGTTTTCCTAAGCCTGTGCTAAGCTTAGGAAGCGCAGAATCACCTGAAAATGCATTTAGGTTACATTGTGCATCATATAGAATCTAGAGCAATCCTATGCCACAGTCATTTGACAGCTCTTGTTTCGTCAACACGTGTTTTGATAAACACTAGAATCATCTGCTGTTCTTTTCTAATTTCTCACGGACTTGGTCCGTTTCGTGATTATCGAAGTTTATTTTTCCGCCAACGGAACACACTCACGCCGCGAAATGGCTTCAACAGTCGACCGAACGTTCGTCATCAGCTTCCGATCGGTACCAAGCAAGCTCAAGTACATCGACATCTCGAATTTCATCGTCCAAAAATTGAACTTCGAACTGCACCAAATCAAGCATCTCCAAGTTACCAACGGCCGTGTTTACGTAGGAACCGAATCACCAGAAGTTGCACAAAGTATGGTCCAAGAACACAACATGAAGCATCAAGTGGAATTCGACGGTAAGCTGTACACAATTCCGATCTCTATGGAAGATGGCACGATTGAGGTTAAGATACACGACCTCCGACCCAAAATAAACAATCAACAACTCGTGAATCGGATGAAGGAATACGGAGTCGTCACTGCGATTCGTGAAGAAACCTGGAAAGATTTCTTCCCCGGGGTCCCAAACGGTGTCCGGATACTCCGGATGAAGCTCTTAAAACCTATCCCATCGTACATAACGGTAGAAGCTGAGATGACGCTGGTTACTTACAGGGGCCAGTCTGCTACGTGTAAACACTGCCACCGTAACGTACACTTCTCCCAAACCTGCTCGGAATACGCAAAATCGCTGAAACCGCCATCGGTAAACGACCGCCTGACTATGGCTGACGTTGTGAAAAACGTAAACACTAATCACAGTCAACCGGACGACGGCTTTATCGAGGTGAGACGATCCAAACGCAAGCTAACTGAAGCGGAAAAAGTGAAACAAACGCATACACGGTCCAGATCGAACGTTTCGCTTGCGGCAAGTATTTCATCGATTGATGAAACGACTCTCTTGACGCAGTCTGACTACCAGCTACCAGTTGATTATCTCGCAGATCCAGTCGTGTCCTTACCGGCTATGGAAACGGCATACGATCTCACTCCACCACCCGTGATGCACCAAAGCCAGCAGCGAACCACACAAACAAGCGGCGGAAAATCGGTATCGCCACAGCGCATTGCCAGCCAAAACATCGGTAGAATGACCCGATCACAAACGCGCTCCAATTCCAGCTCTGGGGATCGTTCGCGATCTCCGTCAAGGCTCCGACACAATCTGTAACCTCGTGACGTTAAGTTTAAGACCCCCACCGAACACAGACAACTAGACAACCAAACTTCAATTTAAAAAACGCAAATGGATAAAACAACTTTTTCGTCAGCATCGCCTCCGACTCTGAAAGTCGGTACTGTTTCCAGCATTCTCAACAGCACACAAACTACGCAAAGCCTTTCCCCGGTGCCGGCCGTTGTCGGCAGTTCGGATTGCGTAGCAAATAAAGTTTCCTCGACAGCGGCTGGCACTGTGGGGCAATGCGTCCCACAGGTCAGTCCTAATCAATCATCAATTCCCACGGGTGCTACTGCGGAATGTTTTTCAGTTTCAGCATCTGCAGCAAGCCTTCGCTCATCAGCGTCACAGCCAAGCCGCCACTTCCAAAATACTGTTGCCTTGGATAATACCACGGTTAGCCTCTTTCCACCATTAGGAATGGAGGTAGTAGATGCTGCTTTATACCGACGGCCCCACCTAGTCCGATATGGTCCTGCCGCAGTTATCAATCCTCCTTTTTCGTCATCATCGCCACCGACTTTGGAAGTCGGTATCATATCTAGCATAAACAACAGCACACAAACTACGCAAAGCCTCTCCCCGGTGCCGGCCGTTGTCGGCAGTTCGGATTGCGTAGCAAATAAAATTTCCTCGACAGCGGCTGGTACTGTGGGGCAATGCGTCCCACAGGTCAGTCCCAACAAACCATCAATTCTCACGGGTGCTACTGCGGAATATTTTCCAGTTTCAGCATGTACAGCAAGCCATCGCTCGTCACAGTCAAGCCGCCACTTCCAAAACACTGTTACCTTGGATAATACTACAGTGAGCCTCTTTCCGCCACTTGGAAAGGAGGCAGTAGACGCCGCTCTATACGATCGGCTCCACCAAGTGCGATACGGTCCTGCCGCAGTTATCAATCCTCACGGAAGTCGATCCAATCAACCGGTCCAAATACCCAGCATACACAGCAGCACACAAACTACGCAAAGCCTCTCCCCGGTGCCGGCCGTTGTCGGCAGTTCGGATTGCGTAGCAAATAAAGTTTCCTCGACAGCGGCTGGCACTGTGGGGCAATGCGTCCCACAGGTCAGTCCAAATCAACCACCAATTCTCACGGGTGCTACTGCGAAATATTTTCCAGTTTCAGCACGTACAGCTGCAGCAGTTACCTCAAATATCCCAGTCGGAGGTTCAACGCCGGGATTTGTGTCGAGTGAAGATCTCTCGGTGGCCGCATCCTCGTCCTCCTCCAGCTTCCCGAGGCCAACTCTTCCAAGACGGGTGAACTTTATTCTGCAGTGGAATCTCAACGGTTACAGAGCTCGCCTTTGTGATTTAGAGTTATTGGTCAACAACAGCCGGCCCTGGGTGCTTGCACTCCAGGAAACAAACAACATCTCAGCCGTCGAATTGAATCGCACTCTAGGCGGTCAATACACATGGACAGTCAAGCGATTATCGTATCACCGTCATTCTGCTGCAATCGGTATTCGTCAAGGAATCCCTCATCGAGTCCTCGACATTCCTACCGACTTGCCCATCGTTGCTGTGCAACTGATTGGTTCTACTACTGTATCGGTAGCTTGCGCCTACCTGCCAGGTGGAAAAAACGATAACCTTCACAATCAAATTCAAAGCTACATCCGAGCACTCCCAGAACCACGGATATTTCTTGGAGACCTTAATGCTCATCATTCCATTTGGGGTTCCCCCCGATCGGATGCACGTGGAACCAACCTGGTTGATGTCTTCGAAGCAGAAGATATGTTTGTCCTCAATGATGGAGCCCCAACCTTCTACAACGGACATTTCTCCAGTCAAATTGACGTTTCAGCGGCTTCCGGTTGCTTTGCTCGGAACCTGCAATGGAGCACCAGCTCTGACCTCCATGGAAGCGACCACTTCCCCATACGAATTACTTTAGCCGCCGGGGCAACCATTCCACAAACAACTAGGCGACCTAGATGGAAGTACGAAAAAGCAGACTGGGTGGATTATGACACGCGAATCCGAGCATCATTGCGAAATCGTTCTCCAGAAAGCATTTCCGAACTCACTTCGACTATCTACGAAGCCGCCAAGCACTCCATCCCACGAACAAGCTCCAATCCTGGACGTAAAGCTACACGTTGGTGGTCTGATGAAACCAAAGCAGCTGTCAAGGCAAGACGGAAAGCACTTCGCAGACTTCGACGCCTTCCATTGGATCACCCCGAAAGGGACTCGGCGATACAATTGTACAGGACACTTAACAACGATTGCAAGCAAATTATCTTCGAAGCCAAAAACGCAACTTGGAAAGAATTCCTCGAAAGCATGAATGCATCACAAACCTCAGCAGAGCTCTGGAATCGCATCAATGCCTTAGACGGGAAACGGAAATTTACGCCACTCACACTACATGTGCAGGATTCTGTTGTGATCGATCCAAACGATGTTGCCAATGAGCTTGGCAAATATTTCTCTAGCCTTTCCGCCATCGATGGATATGAAAGTAGTTTCAAGAACGCCGTCAACCCATCCACAATGTCCATAGGAAGCTTCATCGTTCCTCCACACACTGCAGACCCAGCGTTGGACCAGCCATTCTCATCCAGAGAGATAGCCTTTGCCCTTGCACGCAGTAGTGGCAAATCAGCAGGTCCTGATGAGATAGGATATCCTCTATTGAAAAACTTACCGAGCGTAGGTAAGCTTGCCCTTCTAAACCTGTATAACAACATCTGGCTCAACGACGCTTTTCCGGACATCTGGAGAGAAAGCCTAGTGGTTCCAATTCCCAAGGCAAATACACCCACTCGTGACCCATCCAAATACCGTCCAATCTCTCTGACCTGTTGTGCCGGAAAGATTATGGAAAGAATGGTCAACCGTCGAATCAAACAATACCTCGAAGCTAACGAACTTCTAGACCCTCGACAGCATGCTTTCCGTCAAGGTTTCGGAACATCTACATACTTTGCCGAACTCAGCAATGTTCTTCAGGAAGCTTCCGACCAAGGACACCACGCGGAAGTCATCTCATTGGATATTTCTAAAGCGTTCAATCGTACATGGACACCTTTCGTTCTAAGGCAACTAGAAAACTGGGGCATAGGCGGACATACGCTGCACTTCGTTCGTAACTTTCTTTCTGGACGGTCCTTCCGGGTCGTTGTTGGAAACACGAAATCGTCTTCTTTCGCTGAGGAAACTGGCGTACCACAAGGGTCTGTGTTGGCAGTGACGCTCTTTCTCGTGGCGATGAACGGAGTATTTGATGCAATACAGGGCAATATCCACATCTTTGTTTACGCAGATGACATTCTCATCGTCGTTATTGGACCCACACCGACCATGACAAGGATCCGTGCTCAGGCTGCAGTAAAAAGAGTGGCAAAATGGGCATCTGACATTGGCTTCCAGCTCTCAGCTAGTAAAAGTGTTAGATGTCACATCTGTCCACTCGGGCATAAAATAAAAGGTCCACCTATAACAATTGAAGGACAAGTAATTCCACTTCGTAAGTCGATCCGCATCTTGGGAGTACTGTTGGACCGTACACTGTCGTTTCGTCAACACTTTGACGCTGTAAAAGCCGCCTGCCGAACGAGGTTAAATCTGATCAAATCCATATCTCGTCCGCATAGATCAAACAATCGGAAAATCCGCTTCCAGGTAGCTCACGCCATCATCGATAGTCGGCTCGTATACGGACTCGAAATTACCAGCATTGCCATCAACAGGTTAATTCAAGTCCTCAGTCCCGTATACAGTTCATATGTTCGACTGATTTCCGGACTGCTACCCTCAACTCCGGCAGAGTCTTCCTGCGTAGAGGCTGGTCTGCTACCGTTCCAGATATTTATCCTCGCAGCTCTTTGCATCAAGAGTGCGACCTTCTCCAGCAAGAACACGAGCGATGACAGAGTCTTTCTTCTCATCGAGGGGAACAGAGCTCTAAACACAGTAGCCAACATGGATCTCCCTCCGGTTGCAAAGCTCCACTGGCTTGGAGACAGGAGTTGGCATTCCGTACCGCCGAAAATTGACAATCGGATAAAAAACAGTTTCTCCGCCGGCTGTAACTCTGCTGCTCTACGAAGGTCGGTCGCTGAACTTTTGCGTGTCTCCTACCCGAACTTTGCTCACCGGTTTTCTGATGGATCGCTCTCCCATCTTGGAGTCGGGATAGGTGTATCAGGCGACATCCCGCCGGTCAGCATGAGTCTTCCCCCACAGTGCTCAGTTTTCTCTGCTGAAGCAGCAGCAGCCTTCATCGCTGCTACCACGCCATCTGACCGCCCGATACTGGTTCTGACCGATTCTGCGAGCGTCATATCGGCGCTTCAATCTGATACACCGACACACCCCTGGATCCAGGGTATACTTATGAACGCTCCAGCTGATACCGTGTTCACGTGGACCCCTGGACACTGCGGTGTTCCGGGTAATGAAAAAGCCGATCGTCTCGCTGGCTCCGGTCACGCCCGTGAACGACACACTGACAGCATCCCGCTCATGGACCTTAAACGATGGATCAAATCCAGCTGCCGTCAGTACTGGGGTAACCTATGGAGCCAATCAAGAACTGCTTTCCTGCGGAAAATAAAAGACACGGTTGAACCATGGACTGATTTGCCAGTGCTCAAAGACCAGAGAGTAATCTCTCGATTGCGAACCGGGCACACACTTCTATCACACAACATGGGAGGTGGACCGTTCCGCAAGGAGTGTGAAGTGTGCCACATCCCAGCCACAGTAGAACATGTCCTTTGCGTGTGTCCAATCTACGAAGGCCAACGTCAACTCCACAACATCTCTGGTAATATTGGAGAGGTCCTACGGGACGATCCGGATACCATCAAAACACTGTTCAAGTTTCTCCACGATTGTAACTTGTATGAATTAATTTAACAGCTCTCTCATTCGTTCATTAATTTAGTGTGTTGAACTAACATTAAGTTAAAAAACACAATAATAAAGAATAAAAAAAAAAAAAATCCTATGCCTGAGCTATGCTTAGGAAGCGCAAAATCACCCGAAAATGCATTCAGGTTACATTGTGCATCATATGGAATCTGGTGTTTTCCTAATCCTGAGCTAAGTTTAGGAAGCGCAAAATCACTCGAAAATGCATTCAGGTTACATTGCGCATCATATGGAATCTAGAGCAATCCTTAGCCTGAGCTAAGCTAAGGAAGCGCAAAATCACCCGAAAATACATTCAGGTTACATTGCGTATCATATGTAACTAAGCTAAGGAAGCGCAAAATCACCTGAAAATGCATTCAGGTTACATTGCGCATCATATGGAATCTAGAGCAATCCTTAGCCTGAACTAAGCTTAGGAAGCGCAAAATCACCCGAAAATTCATTCAGGTTACATTGCGCATCATATGGAATATAGAGCAATCCTTAGCCTGAGCTTAGGAAGCGCAAAATCACCCGAAAATACATTCAGGTTACATAGCACATCATATCGAATCTGGTGTTTTCCATTGCACACTATATTGAATCTGGTGTTTTCCTAAGCCTGAGCTAGGCTTAGGAAGCGCAGAATCACCTGAAAATGCATTTAGGTTACATTGCGCATCATATAGAATCTAGAGCAATCCTAAGCCTGAGCTATGCTTAGGAAGCGCAAAATCTTTCGAAATTGCATTCAGGTTACATTGTGCATCATATGGAATCTGGTGTTTTCCTAAGCCTGAGCTAAGTTTAGGAAGCGCAAAATCACTCGAAAATGCATTCATGTTACATTGCGCATCATATGGAATCTAGAGCAATCCTTAGCCTGAGCTAAGCTTAGGAAGCGCAAAATCACCCGAAAATACATTCAGGTTACATTGCGTATCATATGGAATCTGGTGTTTTCCTAAGCCTGAGCTAAGTTTGGGAAGCGCAAAATCACACGAAAATGCATTTAGGTTACATTGCACATCATATAGAATCTAGAGCAATCCTAAGCCTGAGCTATGCTTAGGAAGCGCAAAATCAACCGAAAATGCATTCAGGTTACATTGCACATCATATGGAATCTGGTGTTTTCCTAAGCCTGAGCTAAGCTTAGGAAGCGCAAAATCTTCCGAAAATGCATTCAGGTTACATTGCGCATCATATGGAATCTAGAGCAATCCTTAGCCTGAACTAAGCTTAGGAAGCGCAAAATCACCCGAAAATTCATTCAGGTTACATTGCGCATCATATGGAATATAGAGCAATCCTTAGCCTGAGCTTAGCTTAGGAAGCGCAAAATCACCCGAAAATACATTCAGGTTACATAGCACATCATATCGACTTTGGTGTTTTCTTAAGCCTGAGCTAAGCTTAGCGCTAAATCACCTGAAAATGCATTCATATAGAATCTAGAGCCACCCGCAAAATCTAGAGCAATTCTTAGCCTAAGCTAAGCTCAGAAAGCGCAAAATCTTCCGAAAATACATTCAGGTTACATTGCGTATCATATGGAATCCGGTGTTTTCCTAAGCCTGAGCTAAGTTTAGGAAGCGCAAAATCACTCGAAAATGCATTCAGGTTACATTGCGCATCATATGGAATCTAGAGCAATCCTTAGCCTGAGCTATGCTTAGGAAGCGCAAAATCACCCGAAAATGCATTCAGGTTTCATTGCGTATCATATGGAATCTGGTGTTTTCCTAAGGTTGAGCTAAGTTTAGGAAGCGCAAAATCACACGAAAGTGCATTCAGGTTACATTGCACATCATATGGAATCTGGTGTTTTCCTAAGCCTGAGCTAAGCTAAGGAAGCGCAAAATCACCCGAAAATGCATTCAGGTTACATTGCGCATCATATGGAATCTAGAGCAATCCTAAGCCTGAACTAAGCTTAGGAAGCGCAAAATCACCCGAAAATTCATTCAGGTTACATTGCGCATCATATGGAATATAGAGCAATCCTTAGCCTGAGCTTAGCTTAGGAAGCGCAAAATCACCCGAAAATACATTCAGGTTACATAGCACATCATATCGAATCTGGTGTTTTCCATTGCACACTATATCGAATCTGGTGTTTTCCTAAGCCTGAGCTTAGTTTAGGAAGCGCAAAATCACCCGAAAATTCATTAAGGTTACATTGCACATCATATAGAATCTAGAGCAATCCTAAGCCTGAGCTATGCTTAGGAAACGCAAAATCACTCGAAAATACATTCAGGTTACATTGCACATCACATGGAATCTGGTGTTTTCCTAAGCCTGAGCTAAGCTAAGGAAGCGCAAAATCACCTGAAAATGCATTCAGGTTACATTGCACATCATATAGAATTTAGAGCAATCCTTAGCATGCGCAATGTAACCTGAATGCATTTTTGGTTGATTTTGCGCTTCCTGAGCTTAGCTCAGGCTAAGAGATGCTCTAGATTTTGCGGGTGGCTCTAGATTCTATATGAAAGCATTTTCAGGTGATTTGGCGCTTCCTAAGCTTAGCTCAGGCTTAGGAAAACGCCACAGTCGATATGATGTGCTATGTAACCTGAATGTATTTTCGGGTGATTTTGCGCTTCCTAAGCTTAGCTCAGGCTAAAAATTGCTCTAGATTCCATATTTTTATTATAATAATATTATTATTATGGATCCGCAATGTAACCTGAATGCATTTTCGTGTGATTTTGCGCTTCCTAAGCTTAGCTCAGACTAAAAATTGCTCTAGATTCCAAGCTTAACTCAGGCTTAGGAAAACACCAACTCCATATGATGCGCAATGTAACCTGAATGTATTTTCGGGTGATTTTTCATGCTAAGGATTGTGCATCATATGGAATCTGGTGTTTTCCTAAGCCTGAGCTAAGCTTAGGAAGCGCAAAATCACCCGAAAATTCATTCAGGTTACATTGCGCATCATATGGAATATATAGCAATCCTTAGCCTGAGCTTAGCTTAGGAAGCGCAAAATCACCCGAAAATACATTCAGGTTACATAGCACATCATATCGACTTTGGTGTTTTCCTAAGCCTGAGCTAAGCTTAGCGCCAAATCACCTGAAAATGCATTCATATAGAATCTAGAGCCACCCGCAAAATCTAGAGCAATTCTTCGCCTGAGCTAAGCTCAGAAAGCGCAAAATCAACCAAAAATGCATTCAGGTTACATTGCGCATGCTTAGGATTGCTCTAGATTCTATATAATGTGCAATGTAACCTGAATGCATTTTCAGGTGATTTTGCGCTTCCTTAGCTTAGCTCAGGCTTAGGAAAACACCAGATTCCATATGATGTGCAATGTAACCTGAATGTATTTTCGGGTGATTTTGCGTTTCCTAAACTTAGCTCAGGCTTAGAAAAACACAAAATTTTATATGATACGCAATGTAACCTGAATGCATTATCGGGTGATTTTGCGCTTCCTAAGCTTAGTTCAGGCTAAGGATTGCTCTAGATTCCATATGATGCGCAATGTAACCTGAATGCATTTCCGGGTGATTTTGCGCTTCCTTAGCTTAGCTCAGGCTTAGGAAAACACCAGATTCGATATAGTGTGCAATGTAACCTGAATGTATTTTCGGGTGATTTTGCGTTTCCTAAGCATAGCTCAGGCTTAGGATTGCTCTAGATTCTATATGATGCGCAATGTAACCTGAATGCATTTCCGGGTGATTGTGCGCTTCCTTAGCTTAGCTCAGGCTTAGGAAAACACCAGATTCGATATAGTGTGCAATGTAACCTGAATGCATTTTCGGGTGATTTTGCGCTTCCTAAGCATAGCTCAGGCTTAGGAAAACACCAGATTCCATATGATACGCAATGTAACCTGAATGTATTTTTGGGTGATTTTGCGCTTCCAAAGCTTAGCTCTGGCTAAGGATTGCTCTAGATTCCATATGATGCGCAATGTAACCTGAATGCATTTTCGGGTGATTTTGCGCTTCCTTAGCTTAGCTCAGGCTTAGGAAAACACCAGATTCCAAATGATAAACAATCCTAAGCATGAGCTAAGCTTAGGAAGCGCAAAATCACCCGAAAATGCATTCAGGTTACATTGCGCATCATATGGAATCTAGAGCAATCCTTAGCCTGAACTAAACTTAGGAAGCGCAAAATTATTCAGGTTACATTGCGCATCATATGGAATATAGAGCAATCCTTAGCCTGAGCTTAGCTTGAGAAGCACAAAATCACCCGAAAATACATTCAGGTTACATAGCACATCATATCGAATCTGGTGTTTTCCATTGCACACTATAGCGAATCTGGTGTTTTCCTAAGCCTGAGCTAAGTTTAGGAAGCGCAAAATCACCCGAAAATTCATTAAGGTTACATTGTGCATCATATAGAATCTAGAGCAATCTTACGCCTGAGCTATGCTTAGGAAACGCAAAATCACCCGAAAATACATTCAGGTTACATTGCACATCATATGGAATCTAGAGCAATCCTTAGCCTGAACTAAGCTTAGGAAGCGCAAAATCACCCGAAAATTCATTCAGGTTACATAGCACATCATATCGAATCTGGTGTTTTCCATTGCACACTATATCGAATCTGGTGTTTTCCTAAGCCTGAGCTAAGCTTATGAAACGCAAAATCATCTGAAAATGCATTGAGGTTACATTGCGCATCATATAGAATCTAGAGTAATCCTAAGCCTGAGCTATGCTTAGGAAACGCAAAATCACCCGAAAATACATTCAGGTTACATTGCACATCATATGGAATCTGGTGTTTTCCTAAGCCTGAGCTAAGCTAAGGAAGCGCAAAATCACCTGAAAATGCATTCAGGTTACATTGCACATCATATAGAATCTAGAGCAATCCTTAGCATGCGCAATGTAACCTGAATGCAGTTTTGGTTGATTTTGCGCTTCCTGAGCTTAGCTCAGGCTAAGAATTGCTCTAGATTTTGCGGGTGGCTCTAGATTCTATATGAAAGCATTTTCAGGTGATTTGGCGCTTCCTAAGCTTAGCTCAGGCTTAGGAAAACACCAAAGTCGATATGATGTGCTATGTAACCTGAATGTATTTTCGGGTGATTTTGCGCTTCCTATGCTTAGCTCAGGCTAAAAATTGCTCTAGATTCCATATTTTTATTATAATATTATTATTATTATGGATCCGCAATGGAACCTAAATGCATTTTCGTGTGATTTTGCGCTTCCTTAGCTTAGCTCAGACTAAAAATTGCTCTAGATTCCAAGCTTAACTCAGGCTTAGGAAAACACCAACTCCATATGATGCGCAATGTAACCTGAATGTATTTTCGGGTGATTTTTCATGCTTAGGATTGTGCATCATATGGAATCTGGTGTTTTCATAAGCCTGAGCTAAGTTTAGGAAGCGCAAAATCACTCGAAAATGCATTCAGGTTACATTGCGCATAATATGGAATCTAGAGCAATCCTTAGCCTGAGCTAAGCTTAGGAAGCGCAAAATCACACGAAAATGCATTCAGGTTACATTGCACATCATTTGGAATCTGGAGTTTTCCTAAGCCTGAGCTAATGAGCTAAGCTAAGGAAGCGCAAACTTACCTGAAAATGCATTCAGGTTACATTGCGCATCATATGGAATCTAGAGCAATCCTTAGCCTGAACTAAGCTTAGGAAGCGCAAAATCACACGAAAATGCATTCAGGTTACATTGCACATCATTTGGAATCTGGTGTTTTCCTAAGCCTGAGATAAGCTTAGGAAGCGCAAAATCACCCGAAAATTCATTCAGGTTACATTGCGCAGCATATGGAATAAAGAGCAATCCTTAGCCTGAGCTTAGCTCAGGAAGCGCAAAATCACCCGAAAATTCATTCAGCTTACATTGCGCATCATATGGAATATAGAGCAATCCTTAGCCTGAGCTTAGCTTAGGAAGCGCAAAATCACCCGAAAATACATACATCATATCGAATCTGGTGTTTTCCATTGCACACTATATTGAATCTGGTGTTTTCCTAAGCCTGTGCTAAGCTTAGGAAGCGCAGAATCACCTGAAAATGCATTTAGGTTACATTGTGCATCATATAGAATCTAGAGCAATCCTAAGCCTGAGCTATGCTTAGGAAGCGCAAAATCACCCGAAAATGCATTCAGGTTACATTGTGCATCATATGGAATCTGGTGTTTTCCTAATCCTGAGCTAAGTTTAGGAAGCGCAAAATCACTCGAAAATGCATTCAGGTTACATTGCGCATCATATGGAATCTAGAGCAATCCTTAGCCTGAGCTAAGCTAAGGAAGCGCAAAATCACCCGAAAATACATTCAGGTTACATTGCGTATCATATGTAACTAAGCTAAGGAAGCGCAAAATCACCTGAAAATGCATTCAGGTTACATTGCGCATCATATGGAATCTAGAGCAATCCTTAGCCTGAACTAAGCTTAGGAAGCGCAAAATCACCCGAAAATTCATTCAGGTTACATTGCGCATCATATGGAATATAGAGCAATCCTTAGCCTGAGCTTAGCTTAGGAAGCGCAAAATCACCCGAAAATACATTCAGGTTACATAGCACATCATATCGAATCTGGTGTTTTCCATTGCACACTATATTGCATCTGGTGTTTTCCTAAGCCTGAGCTAGGCTTAGGAAGCGCAGAATCACCTGAAAATGCATTTAGGTTACATTGCGCATCATATAGAATCTAGAGCAATCCTAAGCCTGAGCTATGCTTAGGAAGCGCAAAATCACCCGAAAATGCATTCAGGTTACATTGTGCATCATATGGAATCTGGTGTTTTCCTAATCCTGAGCTAAGTTTAGGAAGCGCAAAATCACTCGAAAATGCATTCAGGTTACATTGCGCATCATATGGAATCTAGAGCAATTCTTAGCCTGAGCTAAGCTAAGGAAGCGCAAAATCACCCGAAAATACATTCAGGTTACATTGCGTATCATATGTAACTAAGCTAAGGAAGCGCAAAATCACCTGAAAATGCATTCAGGTTACATTGCGCATCATATGGAATCTAGAGCAATCCTTAGCCTGAACTAAGCTTAGGAAGCGCAAAATCACCCGAAAATTCATTCAGGTTACATTGCGCATCATATGGAATATAGAGCAATCCTTAGCCTGAGCTTAGCTTAGGAAGCGCAAAATCACCCGAAAATACATTCAGGTTACATAGCACATCATATCGACTTTGGTGTTTTCTTAAGCCTGAGCTAAGCTTAGCGCTAAATCACCTGAAAATGCATTCATATAGAATCTAGAGCCACCCGCAAAATCTAGAGCAATTCTTAGCCTAAGCTAAGCTCAGAAAGCGCAAAATCTTCCGAAAATACATTCAGGTTACATTGCGTATCATATGGAATCCGGTGTTTTCCTAAGCCTGAGCTAAGTTTAGGAAGCGCAAAATCACTCGAAAATGCATTCAGGTTACATTGCGCATCATATGGAATCTAGAGCAATCCTTAGCCTGAGCTATGCTTAGGAAGCGCAAAATCACCCGAAAATGCATTCAGGTTTCGTTGCGTATCATATGGAATCTGGTGTTTTCCTAAGGTTGAGCTAAGTTTAGGAAGCGCAAAATCACACGAAAGTGCATTCAGGTTACATTGCACATCATATGGAATCTGGTGTTTTCCTAAGCCTGAGCTAAGCTAAGGAAGCGCAAAATCACCCGAAAATGCATTCAGGTTACATTGCGCATCATATGGAATCTAGAGCAATCCTTAGCCTGAACTAAGCTTAGGAAGCGCAAAATCACCCGAAAATTCATTCAGGTTACATTGCGCATCATATGGAATATAGAGCAATCCTTAGCCTGAGCTTAGCTTAGGAAGCGCAAAATCACCCGAAAATACATTCAGGTTACATAGCACATCATATCGAATCTGGTGTTTTCCATTGCACACTATATCGAATCTGGTGTTTTCCTAAGCCTGAGCTTAGTTTAGGAAGCGCAAAATCACCCGAAAATTCATTAAGGTTACATTGCACATCATATAGAATCTAGAGCAATCCTAAGCCTGAGCTATGCTTAGGAAACGCAAAATCACTCGAAAATACATTCAGGTTACATTGCACATCACATGGAATCTGGTGTTTTCCTAAGCCTGAGCTAAGCTAAGGAAGCGCAAAATCACCTGAAAATGCATTCAGGTTACATTGCACATCATATAGAATTTAGAGCAATCCTTAGCATGCGCAATGTAACCTGAATGCATTTTTGGTTGATTTTGCGCTTCCTGAGCTTAGCTCAGGCTAAGAGATGCTCTAGATTTTGCGGGTGGCTCTAGATTCTATATGAAAGCATTTTCAGGTGATTTGGCGCTTCCTAAGCTTAGCTCAGGCTTAGGAAAACGCCACAGTCGATATGATGTGCTATGTAACCTGAATGTATTTTCGGGTGATTTTGCGCTTCCTAAGCTTAGCTCAGGCTAAAAATTGCTCTAGATTCCATATTTTTATTATAATAATATTATTATTATGGATCCGCAATGTAACCTGAATGCATTTTCGTGTGATTTTGCGCTTCCTAAGCTTAGCTCAGACTAAAAATTGCTCTAGATTCCAAGCTTAACTCAGGCTTAGGAAAACACCAACTCCATATGATGCGCAATGTAACCTGAATGTATTTTCGGGTGATTTTTCATGCTTAGGATTGTGCATCATATGGAATCTGGTGTTTTCCTAAGCCTGAGCTAAGCTTAGGAAGCGCAAAATCACCCGAAAATTCATTCAGGTTACATTGCGCATCATATGGAATATATAGCAATCCTTAGCCTGAGCTTAGCTTAGGAAGCGCAAAATCACCCGAAAATACATTCAGGTTACATAGCACATCATATCGACTTTGGTGTTTTCCTAAGCCTGAGCTAAGCTTAGCGCCAAATCACCTGAAAATGCATTCATATAGAATCTAGAGCCACCCGCAAAATCTAGAGCAATTCTTCGCCTGAGCTAAGCTCAGAAAGCGCAAAATCAACCAAAAATGCATTCAGGTTACATTGCGCATGCTTAGGATTGCTCTAGATTCTATATAATGTGCAATGTAACCTGAATGCATTTTCAGGTGATTTTGCGCTTCCTTAGCTTAGCTCAGGCTTAGGAAAACACCAGATTCCATATGATGTGCAATGTAACCTGAATGTATTTTCGGGTGATTTTGCGTTTCCTAAACTTAGCTCAGGCTTAGAAAAACACAAAATTTTATATGATACGCAATGTAACCTGAATGCATTATCGGGTGATTTTGCGCTTCCTAAGCTTAGTTCAGGCTAAGGATTGCTCTAGATTCCATATGATGCGCAATGTAACCTGAATGCATTTCCGGGTGATTTTGCGCTTCCTTAGCTTAGCTCAGGCTTAGGAAAACACCAGATTCGATATAGTGTGCAATGTAACCTGAATGCATTTCCGGGTGATTTTGCGCTTCCTTAGCTTAGCTCAGGCTTAGGAAAACACCAGATTCGATATAGTGTGCAATGTAACCTGAATGTATTTTCGGGAGATTTTGCGTTTCCTAAGCATAGCTCAGGCTTAGGATTGCTCTAGATTCTATATGATGCGCAATGTAACCTGAATGCATTTCCGGGTGATTTTGCGCTTCCTTAGCTTAGCTCAGGCTTAGGAAAACACCAGATTCGATATAGTGTGCAATGTAACCTGAATGCATTTTCGGGTGATTTTGCGCTTCCTAAGCATAGCTCAGGCTTAGGAAAACACCAGATTCCATATGATACGCAATGTAACCTGAATGTATTTTTGGGTGATTTTGCGCTTCCAAAGCTTAGCTCTGGCTAAGGATTGCTCTAGATTCCATATGATGCGCAATGTAACCTGAATGCATTTTCGGGTGATTTTGCGCTTCCTTAGCTTAGCTCAGGCTTAGGAAAACACCAGATTCCAAATGATAAACAATCCTAAGCATGAGCTAAGCTTAGGAAGCGCAAAATCACCCGAAAATGCATTCAGGTTACATTGCGCATCATATGGAATCTAGAGCAATCCTTAGCCTGAACTAAACTTAGGAAGCGCAAAATCATTCAGGTTACATTGCGCATCATATGGAATATAGAGCAATCCTTAGCCTGAGCTTAGCTTGAGAAGCACAAAATCACCCGAAAATACATTCAGGTTACATAGCACATCATATCGAATCTGGTGTTTTCCATTGCACACTATAGCGAATCTGGTGTTTTCCTAAGCCTGAGCTAAGTTTAGGAAGCGCAAAATCACCCGAAAATTCATTAAGGTTACATTGTGCATCATATAGAATCTAGAGCAATCTTACGCCTGAGCTATGCTTAGGAAACGCAAAATCACCCGAAAATACATTCAGGTTACATTGCACATCATATGGAATCTAGAGCAATCCTTAGCCTGAACTAAGCTTAGGAAGCGCAAAATCACCCGAAAATTCATTCAGGTTACATAGCACATCATATCGAATCTGGTGTTTTCCATTGCACACTATATCGAATCTGGTGTTTTCCTAAGCCTGAGCTAAGCTTATGAAACGCAAAATCATCTGAAAATGCATTGAGGTTACATTGCGCATCATATAGAATCTAGAGTAATCCTAAGCCTGAGCTATGCTTAGGAAACGCAAAATCACCCGAAAATACATTCAGGTTACATTGCACATCATATGGAATCTGGTGTTTTCCTAAGCCTGAGCTAAGCTAAGGAAGCGCAAAATCACCTGAAAATGCATTCAGGTTACATTGCACATCATATAGAATCTAGAGCAATCCTTAGCATGCGCAATGTAACCTGAATGCAGTTTTGGTTGATTTTGCGCTTCCTGAGCTTAGCTCAGGCTAAGAATTGCTCTAGATTTTGCGGGTGGCTCTAGATTCTATATGAAAGCATTTTCAGGTGATTTGGCGCTTCCTAAGCTTAGCTCAGGCTTAGGAAAACACCAAAGTCGATATGATGTGCTATGTAACCTGAATGTATTTTCGGGTGATTTTGCGCTTCCTATGCTTAGCTCAGGCTAAAAATTGCTCTAGATTCCATATTTTTATTATAATATTATTATTATTATGGATCCGCAATGGAACCTAAATGCATTTTCGTGTGATTTTGCGCTTCCTTAGCTTAGCTCTGACTAAAAATTGCTCTAGATTCCAAGCTTAACTCAGGCTTAGGAAAACACCAACTCCATATGATGCGCAATGTAACCTGAATGTATTTTCGGGTGATTTTTCATGCTTAGGATTGTGCATCATATGGAATCTGGTGTTTTCATAAGCCTGAGCTAAGTTTAGGAAGCGCAAAATCACTCGAAAATGCATTCAGGTTACATTGCGCATAATATGGAATCTAGAGCAATCCTTAGCCTGAGCTAAGCTTAGGAAGCGCAAAATCACACGAAAATGCATTCAGGTTACATTGCACATCATTTGGAATCTGGAGTTTTCCTAAGCCTGAGCTAATGAGCTAAGCTAAGGAAGCGCAAACTTACCTGAAAATGCATTCAGGTTACATTGCGCATCATATGGAATCTAGAGCAATCCTTAGCCTGAACTAAGCTTAGGAAGCGCAAAATCACACGAAAATGCATTCAGGTTACATTGCACATCATTTGGAATCTGGTGTTTTCCTAAGCCTGAGATAAGCTTAGGAAGCGCAAAATCACCCGAAAATTCATTCAGGTTACATTGCGCAGCATATGGAATAAAGAGCAATCCTTAGCCTGAGCTTAGCTCAGGAAGCGCAAAATCACCCGAAAATTCATTCAGGTTACATTGCGCATCATATGGAATATAGAGCAATCCTTAGCCTGAGCTTAGCTTAGGAAGCGCAAAATCACCCGAAAATACATACATCATATCGAATCTGGTGTTTTCCATTGCACACTATATTGAATCTGGTGTTTTCCTAAGCCTGTGCTAAGCTTAGGAAGCGCAGAATCACCTGAAAATGCATTTAGGTTACATTGTGCATCATATAGAATCTAGAGCAATCCTAAGCCTGAGCTATGCTTAGGAAGCGCAAAATCACCCGAAAATGCATTCAGGTTACATTGTGCATCATATGGAATCTGGTGTTTTCCTAATCCTGAGCTAAGTTTAGGAAGCGCAAAATCACTCGAAAATGCATTCAGGTTACATTGCGCATCATATGGAATCTAGAGCAATCCTTAGCCTGAGCTAAGCTAAGGAAGCGCAAAATCACCCGAAAATACATTCAGGTTACATTGCGTATCATATGTAACTAAGCTAAGGAAGCGCAAAATCACCTGAAAATGCATTCAGGTTACATTGCGCATCATATGGAATCTAGAGCAATCCTTAGCCTGAACTAAGCTTAGGAAGCGCAAAATCACCCGAAAATTCATTCAGGTTACATTGCGCATCATATGGAATATAGAGCAATCCTTAGCCTGAGCTTAGCTTAGGAAGCGCAAAATCACCCGAAAATACATTCAGGTTACATAGCACATCATATCGAATCTGGTGTTTTCCATTGCACACTATATTGAATCTGGTGTTTTCCTAAGCCTGAGCTAGGCTTAGGAAGCGCAGAATCACCTGAAAATGCATTTAGGTTACATTGCGCATCATATAGAATCTAGAGCAATCCTAAGCCTGAGCTATGCTTAGGAAGCGCAAAATCTTTCGAAATTGCATTCAGGTTACATTGTGCATCATATGGAATCTGGTGTTTTCCTAAGCCTGAGCTAAGTTTAGGAAGCGCAAAATCACTCGAAAATGCATTCATGTTACATTGCGCATCATATGGAATCTAGAGCAATCCTTAGCCTGAGCTAAGCTTAGGAAGCGCAAAATCACCCGAAAATACATTCAGGTTACATTGCGTATCATATGGAATCTGGTGTTTTCCTAAGCCTGAGCTAAGTTTAGGAAGCGCAAAATCACACGAAAATGCATTTAGGTTACATTGCACATCATATAGAATCTAGAGCAATCCTAAGCCTGAGCTATGCTTAGGAAGCGCAAAATCAACCGAAAATGCATTCAGGTTACATTGCACATCATATGGAATCTGGTGTTTTCCTAAGCCTGAGCTAAGCTTAGGAAGCGCAAAATCTTCCGAAAATGCATTCAGGTTACATTGCGCATCATATGGAATCTAGAGCAATCCTTAGCCTGAACTAAGCTTAGGAAGCGCAAAATCACCCGAAAATTCATTCAGGTTACATTGCGCATCATATGGAATATAGAGCAATCCTTAGCCTGAGCTTAGCTTAGGAAGCGCAAAATCACCCGAAAATACATTCAGGTTACATAGCACATCATATCGACTTTGGTGTTTTCTTAAGCCTGAGCTAAGCTTAGCGCTAAATCACCTGAAAATGCATTCATATAGAATCTAGAGCCACCCGCAAAATCTAGAGCAATTCTTAGCCTAAGCTAAGCTCAGAAAGCGCAAAATCTTCCGAAAATACATTCAGGTTACATTGCGTATCATATGGAATCCGGTGTTTTCCTAAGCCTGAGCTAAGTTTAGGAAGCGCAAAATCACTCGAAAATGCATTCAGGTTACATTGCGCATCATATGGAATCTAGAGCAATCCTTAGCCTGAGCTATGCTTAGGAAGCGCAAAATCACCCGAAAATGCATTCAGGTTTCATTGCGTATCATATGGAATCTGGTGTTTTCCTAAGGTTGAGCTAAGTTTAGGAAGCGCAAAATCACACGAAAGTGCATTCAGGTTACATTGCACATCATATGGAATCTGGTGTTTTCCTAAGCCTGAGCTAAGCTAAGGAAGCGCAAAATCACCCGAAAATGCATTCAGGTTACATTGCGCATCATATGGAATCTAGAGCAATCCTTAGCCTGAACTAAGCTTAGGAAGCGCAAAATCACCCGAAAATTCATTCAGGTTACATTGCGCATCATATGGAATATAGAGCAATCCTTAGCCTGAGCTTAGCTTAGGAAGCGCAAAATCACCCGAAAATACATTCAGGTTACATAGCACATCATATCGAATCTGGTGTTTTCCATTGCACACTATATCGAATCTGGTGTTTTCCTAAGCCTGAGCTTAGTTTAGGAAGCGCAAAATCACCCGAAAATTCATTAAGGTTACATTGCACATCATATAGAATCTAGAGCAATCCTAAGCCTGAGCTATGCTTAGGAAACGCAAAATCACTCGAAAATACATTCAGGTTACATTGCACATCACATGGAATCTGGTGTTTTCCTAAGCCTGAGCTAAGCTAAGGAAGCGCAAAATCACCTGAAAATGCATTCAGGTTACATTGCACATCATATAGAATTTAGAGCAATCCTTAGCATGCGCAATGTAACCTGAATGCATTTTTGGTTGATTTTGCGCTTCCTGAGCTTAGCTCAGGCTAAGAGATGCTCTAGATTTTGCGGGTGGCTCTAGATTCTATATGAAAGCATTTTCAGGTGATTTGGCGCTTCCTAAGCTTAGCTCAGGCTTAGGAAAACGCCACAGTCGATATGATGTGCTATGTAACCTGAATGTATTTTCGGGTGATTTTGCGCTTCCTAAGCTTAGCTCAGGCTAAAAATTGCTCTAGATTCCATATTTTTATTATAATAATATTATTATTATGGATCCGCAATGTAACCTGAATGCATTTTCGTGTGATTTTGCGCTTCCTTAGCTTAGCTCAGACTAAAAATTGCTCTAGATTCCAAGCTTAACTCAGGCTTAGGAAAACACCAACTCCATATGATGCGCAATGTAACCTGAATGTATTTTCGGGTGATTTTTCATGCTAAGGATTGTGCATCATATGGAATCTGGTGTTTTCCTAAGCCTGAGCTAAGCTTAGGAAGCGCAAAATCACCCGAAAATTCATTCAGGTTACATTGCGCATCATATGGAATATATAGCAATCCTTAGCCTGAGCTTAGCTTAGGAAGCGCAAAATCACCCGAAAATACATTCAGGTTACATAGCACATCATATCGACTTTGGTGTTTTCCTAAGCCTGAGCTAAGCTTAGCGCCAAATCACCTGAAAATGCATTCATATAGAATCTAGAGCCACCCGCAAAATCTAGAGCAATTCTTCGCCTGAGCTAAGCTCAGAAAGCGCAAAATCAACCAAAAATGCATTCAGGTTACATTGCGCATGCTTAGGATTGCTCTAGATTCTATATAATGTGCAATGTAACCTGAATGCATTTTCAGGTGATTTTGCGCTTCCTTAGCTTAGCTCAGGCTTAGGAAAACACCAGATTCCATATGATGTGCAATGTAACCTGAATGTATTTTCGGGTGATTTTGCGTTTCCTAAACTTAGCTCAGGCTTAGAAAAACACAAAATTTTATATGATACGCAATGTAACCTGAATGCATTATCGGGTGATTTTGCGCTTCCTAAGCTTAGTTCAGGCTAAGGATTGCTCTAGATTCCATATGATGCGCAATGTAACCTGAATGCATTTCCGGGTGATTTTGCGCTTCCTTAGCTTAGCTCAGGCTTAGGAAAACACCAGATTCGATATAGTGTGCAATGTAACCTGAATGTATTTTCGGGTGATTTTGCGTTTCCTAAGCATAGCTCAGGCTTAGGATTGCTCTAGATTCTATATGATGCGCAATGTAACCTGAATGCATTTCCGGGTGATTTTGCGCTTCCTTAGCTTAGCTCAGGCTTAGGAAAACACCAGATTCGATATAGTGTGCAATGTAACCTGAATGCATTTTCGGGTGATTTTGCGCTTCCTAAGCATAGCTCAGGCTTAGGAAAACACCAGATTCCATATGATACGCAATGTAACCTGAATGTATTTTTGGGTGATTTTGCGCTTCCAAAGCTTAGCTCTGGCTAAGGATTGCTCTAGATTCCATATGATGCGCAATGTAACCTGAATGCATTTTCGGGTGATTTTGCGCTTCCTTAGCTTAGCTCAGGCTTAGGAAAACACCAGATTCCAAATGATAAACAATCCTAAGCATGAGCTAAGCTTAGGAAGCGCAAAATCACCCGAAAATGCATTCAGGTTACATTGCGCATCATATGGAATCTAGAGCAATCCTTAGCCTGAACTAAACTTAGGAAGCGCAAAATCATTCAGGTTACATTGCGCATCATATGGAATATAGAGCAATCCTTAGCCTGAGCTTAGCTTGAGAAGCACAAAATCACCCGAAAATACATTCAGGTTACATAGCACATCATATCGAATCTGGTGTTTTCCATTGCACACTATAGCGAATCTGGTGTTTTCCTAAGCCTGAGCTAAGTTTAGGAAGCGCAAAATCACCCGAAAATTCATTAAGGTTACATTGTGCATCATATAGAATCTAGAGCAATCTTACGCCTGAGCTATGCTTAGGAAACGCAAAATCACCCGAAAATACATTCAGGTTACATTGCACATCATATGGAATCTAGAGCAATCCTTAGCCTGAACTAAGCTTAGGAAGCGCAAAATCACCCGAAAATTCATTCAGGTTACATAGCACATCATATCGAATCTGGTGTTTTCCATTGCACACTATATCGAATCTGGTGTTTTCCTAAGCCTGAGCTAAGCTTATGAAACGCAAAATCATCTGAAAATGCATTGAGGTTACATTGCGCATCATATAGAATCTAGAGTAATCCTAAGCCTGAGCTATGCTTAGGAAACGCAAAATCACCCGAAAATACATTCAGGTTACATTGCACATCATATGGAATCTGGTGTTTTCCTAAGCCTGAGCTAAGCTAAGGAAGCGCAAAATCACCTGAAAATGCATTCAGGTTACATTGCACATCATATAGAATCTAGAGCAATCCTTAGCATGCGCAATGTAACCTGAATGCAGTTTTGGTTGATTTTGCGCTTCCTGAGCTTAGCTCAGGCTAAGAATTGCTCTAGATTTTGCGGGTGGCTCTAGATTCTATATGAAAGCATTTTCAGGTGATTTGGCGCTTCCTAAGCTTAGCTCAGGCTTAGGAAAACACCAAAGTCGATATGATGTGCTATGTAACCTGAATGTATTTTCGGGTGATTTTGCGCTTCCTATGCTTAGCTCAGGCTAAAAATTGCTCTAGATTCCATATTTTTATTATAATATTATTATTATTATGGATCCGCAATGGAACCTAAATGCATTTTCGTGTGATTTTGCGCTTCCTTAGCTTAGCTCAGACTAAAAATTGCTCTAGATTCCAAGCTTAACTCAGGCTTAGGAAAACACCAACTCCATATGATGCGCAATGTAACCTGAATGTATTTTCGGGTGATTTTTCATGCTTAGGATTGTGCATCATATGGAATCTGGTGTTTTCATAAGCCTGAGCTAAGTTTAGGAAGCGCAAAATCACTCGAAAATGCATTCAGGTTACATTGCGCATAATATGGAATCTAGAGCAATCCTTAGCCTGAGCTAAGCTTAGGAAGCGCAAAATCACACGAAAATGCATTCAGGTTACATTGCACATCATTTGGAATCTGGAGTTTTCCTAAGCCTGAGCTAATGAGCTAAGCTAAGGAAGCGCAAACTTACCTGAAAATGCATTCAGGTTACATTGCGCATCATATGGAATCTAGAGCAATCCTTAGCCTGAACTAAGCTTAGGAAGCGCAAAATCACACGAAAATGCATTCAGGTTACATTGCACATCATTTGGAATCTGGTGTTTTCCTAAGCCTGAGATAAGCTTAGGAAGCGCAAAACCACCCGAAAATTCATTCAGGTTACATTGCGCAGCATATGGAATAAAGAGCAATCCTTAGCCTGAGCTTAGCTCAGGAAGCGCAAAATCATATAGCGCATCATATAGAGCAATCCTTAGCCTGAACTAAGCTTAGGAAGCGCAAAATCACCCGAAAATACATTCAGGTTACATTGCGCATCATATGGAATCTAGAGCAATCCTTAGCCTGAGCTAAGCTTAGGAAGCGCGAAATCACCCGAAAATACATTCAGGTTACATAGCACATCATATCGAATCTGGTGTTTTCCATTGCACACTATATTGAATCTGGTGTTTTCCTAAGCCTGAGCTAGGCTTAGGAAGCGCAGAATCACCTGAAAATGCATTCAGGTTACATTGCGCATCATATAGAATCTAGAGCAATCCTTAGCCTGAACTAAGCTTAGGAAGCGCAAAATCACCCGAAAATTCATTCAGGTTACATTGCGCATCATATGAAATATAGAGCAATCCTTAGCCTGAGCTTAGCTTAGGAAGCGCAAAATCACCCGAAAATACATTCAGGTTACATAGCACATCATATCGAATCTGGTGTTTTCCATTGCGCACTATATTGAATCTGGTGTTTTCCTAAGCCTGAGCTAGGCTTAGGAAGCGCAGAATCACCTGAAAATGCATTTAGGTTACATTGCGCATCATATAGAATCTAGAGCAATCCTAAGCCTGAGCTATGCTTAGGAAGCGCAAAATCACCCGAAATTGCATTCAGGTTACATTGTGCATCATATGGAATCTGGTGTTTTCCTAAGCCTGAGCTAAGTTTAGGAAGCGCAAAATCACTCGAAAATACATTCATGTTACATTGCGCATCATATGGAATCTAGAGCAATCCTTAGCCTGAGCTAAGCTTAGGAAGCGCAAAATCACCCGAAAATACATTCAGGTTACATTGCGTATCATATGGAATCTGGTGTTTTCCTAAGCCTGATCTAAGTTTAGGAAGCGCAAAATCACACGAAAATGCATTTAGGTTACATTGCACATCATATAGAATCTAGAGCAATCCTAAGCCTGAGCTATGCTTAGGAAGCGCAAAATCAACCGAAAATGCATTCAGGTTACATTGCACATCATATGGAATCTGGTGTTTTCCTAAGCCTGAGCTAAGCTTAGGAAGCGCAAAATCACCCGAAAATGCATTCAGGTTACATTGCGCATCATATGGAATCTAGAGCAATCCTTAGCCTGAACTAAGCTTAGGAAGCGCAAAATCACCCGAAAATTCATTCAGGTTACATTGCGCATCATATGGAATATAGAGCATTCCTTAGCCTGAGCTTAGCTTAGGAAGCGCAAAATCACCCGAAAATACATTCAGGTTACATAGCACATCATATCGACTTTGGTGTTTTCTTAAGCCTGAGCTAAGCTTAGCGCAAAATCACCTGAAAATGCATTCATATAGAATCTAGAGCCACCCGCAAAATCTAGAGCAATTCTTAGCCTAAGCTAAGCTCAGAAAGCGCAAAATCAACCAAAAATGCATTCAGGTTTCATTGCGCATGCTTAGGATTGCTCTAGATTCTATATAATGTGCAATGTAACCTGTTTGCATTTTCAGGTGATTTTGCGCTTCCTTAGCTTAGCTCAGGCTTAGGAAAACACCAGATTCCATATGATGTGCAATGTAACCTGAATGTATTTTCGGGTGATTTTGCGTTTCCTAAGCATGAGCTCAGGCTTAGAAAAACACCAAATTTCATATGATACGCAATGTAACCTGAATGCATTTTCGGGTGATTTTGCGCTTCCTAAGCTTAGTTCAGGCTAAGGATTGCTCTAGATTCCATATGATGCGCAATGTAACCTGAATGCATTTTCGGGTGATTTTTCGCTTCCTTAGCTTAGCTCAGGCTTAGGAAAACACCAGATTCGATATAGTGTGCAATGTGACCTGAATGTATTTTCGGGTGATTTTGCGTTTCCTAAGCATAGCTCAGGCGTAAGAATGCTCTAGATTTTATATGATGCGCAATGTAACCTGAATGAATTTTCGGGTGATTTTGCGCTTCCTAAACTAAGCTCAAGCTTAGGAAAACACAAGATTCCATATGATACGCAATGTAACCTGAATGTATTTTCGGGTGATTTTGCGCTTCCTAAGCTTAGCTCAGGCTAAGGATTGCTCTAGATTCCATATGATGCGCAATGTAACCTGAATGCATTTTTGTGTGATTTTGCGCTTCCTAAACTTAGCTCAGGCTTAGGAAAACACCAGATTCCATATGATACGCAATGTAACCTGAATGTATTTTCGGGTGATTTTGCGCTCTGGCTAAGGATTGCTCTAGATTCCATATGATGCGCAATGTAACCTGAATGCATTTTCAGGTGATTTTGCGCTTGCTTAGCTTAGCTCAGGCTTAGGAAAACACCAGATTCCAAATGATGCACAATCCTAAGCCTGAGCTATGCTTAGGAAGCGCAAAATCAGCCGAAAATGCATTCAGGTTACATTGTGCATCATATAGAGTCTGGTGTTTTCCTAAGCCTGAGCTAAGTTTAGGAAGCGCAAAATCACTCGAAAATGCATTCAGGTTACATTGCGCATCATATGGAATCTAGAGCAATCCTTAGCCTGAGCTATGCTTAGGAAGCGCAAAATCACCCGAAAATGCATTCAGGTTACATTGCGTACCATATGGAATCTGGTGTTTTCCTAAGCCTGAGCTAAGTTTAGGAAGCGCAAAATCACACGAAAATGCATTCAGGTTACATTGCACATCATATGGAATCTGGTGTTTTCCTAAGCCTGAGCTAAGCTAAGGAAGCGCAAAATCACCCGAAAATGCATTCAGGTTACATTGCTCATCATATGGAATCTAGAGCAATCCTTAGCCTGAACTAAGCTTAGGAAGCGCAAAATCACCCGAAAATGCATTCAGGTTACATTGCTCATGATATGGAATCTAGAGCAATCCTTAGCCTGAGCTTAGCTTAGGAAGCGCAAAATCACCCGAAAATACATTCAGGTTACATAGCACATCATATCGAATCTGGTGTATTCCATTGCACACTATATCGAATCTGGTGAAGCGCAGAATCACCTGAAAATGCATTTAGGTAACATTGTGCATCATATAGAATCTAGAGCAATCCTTAGCCTGAGCTATGCTTAGGAAGCGCAAAATCACCCGAAATTGCATTCAGGTTACATTGTGCATCATATGGAATCTGGTGTTTTCCTAAGCCTGAGCTAAGTTTAGGAAGCGCAAAATCACTCGAAAATGCATTCATGTTACATTGCGCATCATATGGAATCTAGAGCAATCCTTAGCCTGAGCTAAGCTTAGGAAGCGCAAAATCACCCGAAAATACATTCAGGTTACATTGCGTATCATATGGAATCTGGTGTTTTCCTTAGCCTGAGCTAAGTTTAGGAAGCGCAAAATCACACGAAAATGCATTTAGGTTACATTGCACATCATATAGAATCTAGAGCAATCCTAAGCCTGAGCTATGCTTAGGAAGCGCAAAATCAACCGAAAATGCATTCAGGTTACATTGCTCATCATATGGAATCTAGAGCAATCCTTAGCCTGAACTAAGCTTAGGAAGCGCAAAATCACCCGAAAATTCATTCAGGTTACATTGCGCATCATATGTAATATAGAGCAGGCCTTAGCCTGAGCTTAGCTTAGGAAGCGCAAAATCACCCGAAAATACATTCAGGTTACATAGCACATCATATCGAATTTGGTGTTTTCCATTGCACACTATATCGAATCTGGTGTTTTCCTAAGCCTGAGCTAAGCTTAGGAAGCGCAAAATCATCTGAAAATGCATTAAGGTTACATTGCGCATCATATAGAATCTAGAGCAATCCTAAGCCTGAGCTATGCTTAGGAAACGCAAAATCACCTGAAAATGCATTCAGGCTACATTGCACATCATATAGAATCTAGAGCAATCCTTAGCATTTGCAATGTAACCTGAATGCATTTTTGGTTTATTTTGCGCTTCCTGAGCTTAGCTCAGACTAATAATTGCTCTAGATTTTGCGGGTGGCTCTAGATTCTATATGAAAGCATTTTCAGGTGATTTGGCGCTTCCTAAGCTTAGCTCAGGCTTAGGAAAACACCAAAGTCGATATGATGTGCTATGTAACCTGAATGTATTTTCGGGTGATTTTGCGCTTCCTAAGCTTAGCTCAGGCTAAAAATTGCTCTAGATTGCATATTTTTTTTATAATATTGTTATTATTATGGATCCGCAATGTAACCTGAATGCATTTTCGTGTGATTTTGCGCTTCCTAAGCTTAGCTCAGACTAAAAATTGCTCTAGATTCCAAGCTTAACTCAGGCTTAGGAAAACACAAACTCCATATGATGCGCAATGTAACCTGAATGTATTTTCGGGTGATTTTTCATGCTTAGGATTGTGCATCATATGGAATCTGGTGTTTTCCTAAGCCTGAGCTAAGCTTAGGAAGCGCAAAATCACCCGAAAATTCATTCAGGTTACATTGCGCATCATATGGAATATATAGCAATCCTTAGCCTGAGCTTAGCTTAGGAAGCGCAAAATCACCCGAAAATACATACATCATATCGAATCTGGTGTTTTCCATTGCACACTATATTGAATCTGGTGTTTTCCTAAGCCTGTGCTAAGCTTAGGAAGCGCAGAATCACCTGAAAATGCATTTAGGTTACATTGTGCATCATATAGAATCTAGAGCAATCCTAAGCCTGAGCTATGCTTAGGAAGCGCACAATCACCCGAAAATGCATTCAGGTTACATTGTGCATCATATGGAATCTGGCGTTTTCCTAATCCTGAGCTAAGTTTAGGAAGCGCAAAATCACTCGAAAATACATTCATGTTACATTGCGCATCATATCGACCTTGGTGTTTTCTTAAGCCTGAGCTAAGCTTAGCGCAAAATCACCTGAAAATGCATTCATATAGAATCTAGAGCCACCCGCAAAATCTAGAGCAATTCTTAGCCTAAGCTAAGCTCAGAAAGCGCAAAATCAACCAAAAATGCATTCAGGTTTCATTGCGCATGCTTAGGATTGCTCTAGATTCTATATAATGTGCAATGTAACCTGTTTGCATTTTCAGGTGATTTTGCGCTTCCTTAGCTTAGCTCAGGCTTAGGAAAACACCAGATTCCATATGATGTGCAATGTAACCTGAATGTATTTTCGGGTGATTTTGCGTTTCCTAAGCATGAGCTCAGGCTTAGAAAAACACCAAATTTCATATGATACGCAATGTAACCTGAATGCATTTTCGGGTGATTTTGCGCTTCCTAAGCTTAGTTCAGGCTAAGGATTGCTCTAGATTCCATATGATGCGCAATGTAACCTGAATGCATTTTCGGGTGATTTTTCGCTTCCTTAGCTTAGCTCAGGCTTAGGAAAACACCAGATTCGATATAGTGTGCAATGTAACCTGAATGTATTTTCGGGTGATTTTGCGTTTCCTAAGCATAGCTCAGGCGTAAGAATGCTCTAGATTTTATATGATGCGCAATGTAACCTGAATGAATTTTCGGGTGATTTTGCGCTTCCTAAACTAAGCTCAAGCTTAGGAAAACACAAGATTCCATATGATACGCAATGTAACCTGAATGTATTTTCGGGTGATTTTGCGCTTCCTAAGCTTAGCTCAGGCTAAGGATTGCTCTAGATTCCATATGATGCGCAATGTAACCTGAATGCATTTTCGTGTGATTTTGCGCTTCCTAAACTTAGCTCAGGCTTAGGAAAACACCAGATTCCATATGATACGCAATGTAACCTGAATGTATTTTCGGGTGATTTTGCGCTCTGGCTAAGGATTGCTCTAGATTCCATATGATGCGCAATGTAACCTGAATGCATTTTCAGGTGATTTTGCGCTTCCTTAGCTTAGCTCAGGCTTAGGAAAACACCAGATTCCAAATGATGCACAATCCTAAGCCTGAGCTATGCTTAGGAAGCGCAAAATCAGCCGAAAATGCATTCAGGTTACATTGTGCATCATATAGAATCTGGTGTTTTCCTAAGCCTGAGCTAAGTTTAGGAAGCGCAAAATCACTCGAAAATGCATTCAGGTTACATTGCGCATCATATAAAATCTAGAGCATTCTTACGCCTGAGCTATGCTTAGGAAGCGCAAAATCACCCGAAAATGCATTCAGGTTACATTGCGTACCATATGGAATCTGGTGTTTTCCTAAGCCTGAGCTAAGTTTAGGAAGCGCAAAATCACACGAAAATGCATTCAGGTTACATTGCACATCATATGGAATCTGGTGTTTTCCTAAGCCTGAGCTAAGCTGAGGAAGCGCAAAATCACCCGAAAATGCATTCAGGTTACATTGCTCATCATATGGAATCTAGAGCAATCCTTAGCCTGAACTAAGCTTAGGAAGCGCAAAATCACCCGAAAATGCATTCAGGTTACATTGCTCATGATATGGAATCTAGAGCAATCCTTAGCCTGAGCTTAGCTTAGGAAGCGCAAAATCACCCGAAAATACATTCAGGTTACATAGCACATCATATCGAATCTGGTGTATTCCATTGCACACTATATCGAATCTGGTGAAACGCAGAATCACCTGAAAATGCATTTAGGTAACATTGTGCATCATATAGAATCTAGAGCAATCCTTAGCCTGAGCTATGCTTAGGAAGCGCAAAATCACCCGAAATTGCATTCAGGTTACATTGTGCATCATATGGAATCTGGTGTTTTCCTAAGCCTGAGCTAAGTTTAGGAAGCGCAAAATCACTCGAAAATGCATTCATGTTACATTGCGCATCATATGGAATCTAGAGCAATCCTTAGCCTGAGCTAAGCTTAGGAAGCGCAAAATCACCCGAAAATACATTCAGGTTACATTGCGTATCATATGGAATCTGGTGTTTTCCTTAGCCTGAGCTAAGTTTAGGAAGCGCAAAATCACACGAAAATGCATTTAGGTTACATTGCACATCATATAGAATCTAGAGCAATCCTAAGCCTGAGCTATGCTTAGGAAGCGCAAAATCAACCGAAAATGCATTCAGGTTACATTGCTCATCATATGGAATCTAGAGCAATCCTTAGCCTGAACTAAGCTTAGGAAGCGCAAAATCACCCGAAAATTCATTCAGGTTACATTGCGCATCATATGTAATATAGAGCAGGCCTTAGCCTGAGCTTAGCTTAGGAAGCGCAAAATCACCCGAAAATACATTCAGGTTACATAGCACATCATATCGAATTTGGTGTTTTCCATTGCACACTATATCGAATCTGGTGTTTTCCTAAGCCTGAGCTAAGCTTAGGAAGCGCAAAATCATCTGAAAATGCATTAAGGTTACATTGCGCATCATATAGAATCTAGAGCAATCCTAAGCCTGAGCTATGCTTAGGAAACGCAAAATCACCTGAAAATGCATTCAGGCTACATTGCACATCATATAGAATCTAGAGCAATCCTTAGCATGTGCAATGTAACCTGAATGCATTTTTGGTTTATTTTGCGCTTCCTGAGCTTAGCTCAGACTAATAATTGCTCTAGATTTTGCGGGTGGCTCTAGATTCTATATGAAAGCATTTTCAGGTGATTTGGCGCTTCCTAAGCTTAGCTCAGGCTTAGGAAAACACCAAAGTCGATATGATGTGCTATGTAACCTGAATGTATTTTCGGGTGATTTTGCGCTTCCTAAGCTTAGCTCAGGCTAAAAATTGCTCTAGATTCCATATTTTTATTATAATATTGTTATTATTATGGATCCGCAATGTAACCTGAATGCATTTTCGTGTGATTTTGCGCTTCCTAAGCTTAGCTCAGACTAAAAATTGCTCTAGATTCCAAGCTTAACTCAGGCTTAGGAAAACACAAACTCCATATGATGCGCAATGTAACCTGAATGTATTTTCGGGTGATTTTTCATGCTTAGGATTGTGCATCATATGGAATCTGGTGTTTTCCTAAGCCTGAGCTAAGCTTAGGAAGCGCAAAATCACCCGAAAATTCATTCAGGTTACATTGCGCATCATATGGAATATATAGCAATCCTTAGCCTGAGCTTAGCTTAGGAAGCGCAAAATCACCCGAAAATACATACATCATATCGAATCTGGTGTTTTCCATTGCACACTATATTGAATCTGGTGTTTTCCTAAGCCTGTGCTAAGCTTAGGAAGCGCAGAATCACCTGAAAATGCATTTAGGTTACATTGTGCATCATATAGAATCTAGAGCAATCCTAAGCCTGAGCTATGCTTAGGAAGCGCAAAATCACCCGAAAATGCATTCAGGTTACATTGTGCATCATATGGAATCTGGCGTTTTCCTAATCCTGAGCTAAGTTTAGGAAGCGCAAAATCACTCGAAAATGCATTCAGGTTACATTGCGCATCATATGGAATCTAGAGCAATCCTTAGCCTGAGCTAAGCTAAGGAAGCGCAATATCACCCGAAAATACATTCAGGTTACATTGCGTATCATATGTAACTAAGCTAAGGAAGCGCAGAATCACCTGAAAATGCATTTAGGTAACATTGTGCATCATATAGAATCTAGAGCAATCCTAAGCCTGAGCTATGCTTAGGAAGCGCAAAATCACTCGAAAATGCATTCAGGTTACATTGCGCATCATATGGAATCTAGAGCAATCCTTAGCCTGAGCTAAGCTAAGGAAGCGCAAAATCACCCGAAAATACATTCAGGTTACATTGCGTATCATATGTAACTAAGCTAAGGAAGCGCAGAATCACCTGAAAATGCATTTAGGTAACATTGTGCATCATATAGAATCTAGAGCAATCCTTAGCCTGAGCTATGCTTAGGAAGCGCAAAATCACCCGAAATTGCATTCAGGTTACATTGTGCATCATATGGAATCTGGCGTTTTCCTAATCCTGAGCTAAGTTTAGGAAGCGCAAAATCACTCGAAAATGCATTCAGGTTACATTGCGCATCATATGGAATCTAGAGCAATCCTTAGCCTGAGCTAAGCTAAGGAAGCGCAAAATCACCCGAAAATACATTCAGGTTACATTGCGTATCATATGTAACTAAGCTAAGGAAGCGCAAAATCACCTGAAAATGCATTCAGGTTACATTGCGCATCATATGGAATCTAGAGCAATCCTTAGCCTGAACTAAGCTTAGGAAGCGCAAAATCACCCGAAAATTCATTCAGGTTACATTGCGCATCATATGGAATATAGAGCAATCCTAAGCCTGAGCTTGACGGGGCAGCAGGGACGGATGTCCTGGGGCCTGACGCACCCCCCCGCTTGCGAGTCAGCCGCGTAGTTGCCGGCTAAGAATAGGACTACTAACCCCAATTCAAGGTGTCAAGCGACCCGTGCCGAGGAATGAGTGATCGAGGGGGTGAAAAAGATGCTCGATCTTTAACGGAGCCTGTGGGGCACCTGGGCACCCCCCACAGTAAGCTGTCCCTTACCGCGTTAATGCAGAGCTCTGGCGTGGTGGACATTCTTTCTCGTGCGACTCGTGGGAATCAAATATGAGTAAACAAATTTCGAAATCAAGTGCAACAGGTAGTAGTGGTGCGATCAACCCCTTCGCAAGAAGCGGGTTGATGCGGTCTCCAACAAGGAGAAGCGAGGAGTCAGGTGCTGGAAGCTGCTTACGCAGCTCAAGCGTGGGAGCTCCTGTCCACTCCACGGCAAGCCAGCCGGCGGAGGTTATGGACGGAGCATGGTTGCTGAGGGCCATCAGCCAAGTAGCAGGAAAAGGACGGCCCGCATTGGAGGTAGCTGAGCAGCAGCTTGGCAAAATTATTGACTTCGCGACAACTAAGTCGAATATAAGTAAGGACCTGAAAACGGCCTTGCTTCGGCTTAGAGCGTCAGTTGATGAGGCCAAGCAGGAGCACGCGGTCGCGTTGCTGGCTGCGGCAGCGGCGGGACCCGCAAAGGAGAAAGCGTCTAAGCTTACGCAAACGGAGGCCTTCTCCTTCGCGGGTAGTCCGAAGAGTGTGGAAGCGAATGCTCGTGACAAACGTGACAAGCATTCGCAGAAGCGGGCGAGGCAGCCGTCAGGTGAGGAGCTGTCTGGCGGTGCCCGCAAGGCCAGGCGTATAATAACCCCGAAAGCCGGTGGTTATGCCGGAAAGTCGGACCCCAGCCAGGGTTCCCGGAAAGCTGGGAAGGGTGGGCCTGAAAAGGCCGGCCCGTCCCGGAATGATGGGAACAAGGGGTTGCGACCAATGGTGGGCCCTCAGCAGCCACAGAGCAGGGCGATCCAAGGAGAGGACCCTCCTTGGACAAAGGTAGAGCGGAAGAGTAAGAAGAAGGGGAATCCGCAGGCAGAAGTGCAGGTCGCCAAGCCAAGGCGTAGGAAGGCAGGTGCCAGGCGCGAAAAAGGTGACGCTATCGTCATCAAGACCGAACAGTCGAAATACTCGGACGTCTTGAAGGCGATGAGGTGCGACGCCAAGCTTGAGGGTCTTGGAGCCGACGTACGCAGTATCAGACGTACTCGTACGGGCGAAATGATCCTGGAGCTTAAGCGCGAGAAGGATCACAAGGGCGCCGCCTACAAGAGGCTGGCAGAAGAGGTCCTTGGTGATGGAGTGGAGGTGAGGGCTCTTACGCATGAGGCGACTCTGAAGGTCAAAGACCTAGACGAGATCACCGAAGCGGAAGAGCTCGTCACGGCACTGCGGCAACAGTGCGATGTTCAGGTGGCCGCCACAGCCGTCAGGCTGCGGAAGGGGCCAGCAGGGACACAGATAGCTCTGGTTCAGCTACCTGTGGCGGACGTTAAAAAGTCCGTTAAAGTAGGGCGGATAAAGGTGGGCTGGTGTGTATGTCACCTGACATTCCACGAGCCACCAGAGGTTTGCTTCAGGTGTCTGGAACCAGGACACAAGTCGTGGGACTGCAAAGGCCCCGACAGGCGCAAACTGTGTAGGCGATGCGGCGCTGAAGGTCATAAGGCCCAAAGCTGCACGAGTCCGCCCATCTGCATGATCTGTACCGGGAAAACCTCGAAAAACAGACATGCGATGGGTGGTCCAGGGTGCCCGGCCTTTAAGAAAGCCGCAGTGAACAACAAATCACAGTGCAGGTAACGCAGCTGAACCTGAACCACTGTGATGCGGCTCAGCAACTGCTTTGTCAGGCAGTTTCTGAGTGGGAGACGGATATCGCCATCATATCGGACTCATACCGAGTACCCGCCGGCAACGGCAACTGGGTCGCGGATGGGACCAGAAAAATGGCGGCGATATGGACGACGGGTAAATACCCCGTTCAGGAGTTGGTGTCTACTACCTATGAGGGCTTCGTGGTCGCCAAAGTAAACGGGGTCTTCTTCTGTAGCTGTTATGCGCCTCCGCGGTGGCCGATCGAGCAGTTCACGCAAATGCTGGACCGCTTAACGACCGTGCTAACAGGGCGAAGGCCGGTGGTAATAGCGGGCGACTTTAATGCCTGGGCCGTGGAATGGGGAAGCCGTTTCACGAACCAGCGGGGTCAGATCCTGCTAGAAACACTGGCCATCTTAGATGTCGACTTGGCTAATGTCGGTACCAAGAGTACCTTTAGTCGAAACGGAGCGGAGTCAATTATTGACGTGACCTTTTGTAGTCCTGGCCTAACAAGTAGTTCGAACTGGAGAGTAGATGATGGCTACACTCACAGCGACCACCTGGCGGTTCGCTACAGTATCGACTACAATAACAGCAGACAGCGGATAGAAGAAGAGGCGGCTAGGCCAAGGCCAAGCCCTCGCAGGTGGAAGACATCATACTTCGACGAAGGGGTATTTAGGGAGGCGCTCCGCCGTGAGCGAAACTTAATCGGTTTAGACGGCGACGAGCTGGTAGCGGTGCTCTCACGTGCGTGTGATGCGACCATGCCTAGGCGAGTCCACCCTAGAAATGGGAGGCCACCGGCTTACTGGTGGACCGACGCGATTGCGGACCTGCGCCGCGCCTGCCTACGGGCTAGGCGGCGGATGCAGCGAGCACGATCAGAGGAAGAGCGAAACGAACGGCGGGTGGTGTTCGCCGCTGCAAAAGCCGCGCTTAAGACCGAGATAAGAGCAAGCAAAAAGGCCTGCTTTGAGGGTCTCTGTCAAAGTGCCAATACGAACCCGTGGGGTGACGCCTACAGGATCGTTATGGCCAAGACGAGAGGTGTGATGGCTCCTACAGAGCAATCTCCAGAGATGTTGGAGGGGATCATTGGAGGACTTTTTCCGCGTCATGATCCTAGTCCTTGGCCTCCTTTCGTAGGACAGCCGGGGACTGGGGCTGGCGATGAGGAGAGGGTCACCGATGTGGAACTTGCGGGGATAGCTAAGTCCCTTAGCGTAGGTAAGGCCCCAGGTCCGGACGGAGTTCCGAACCTGGCCTTAAAAGTAGCTATTGCAGAGGCTCCCGAGATGTTCAGGTCTGCTATGCAGAAATGCCTGGACGAGGGAGTTTTCCCAGAAGCTTGGAAGAGGCAGAGCCTGGTACTATTGCCAAAGGCGGGGAAACCACCCGGAGACCCGTCGGCATATAGACCAATATGCTTGATTGACACGGCGGGGAAGGTGCTCGAAAAGATCATCCTCAATAGAATGTTGCGGTTCACCGAGGGCGAAAATGGTCTTTCGAGTAACCAGTACGGCTTCCGGAAGGGGAGGTCCACCGTAGACGCTATCTTGTCGGTTACAAAAACCGCCGAGAAAGCACTCGAGCCTAAGAGGAGGGGAATTCGCTTTTGCGCGGTAGTGACTCTGGATGTAAGGAATGCGTTTAATAGCGCTAGCTGGTCTGCTATTGCCGATGCGCTCTTGCGTCTGGGGATACCGGAGTACCTGTACAAGATTCTCGGAAGTTACTTTCAGAATCGTGTACTAGTCTACGACACGGAGGTGGGTCGGAAGTGCTTTCACATAACCTCAGGAGTCCCGCAAGGTTCCATCCTGGGTCCGGTGTTATGGAATGTCATGTACGACGAGGTGTTGAGGTTAGAGTATCCAGTGGGAGTGGTGATTGTCGGATTTGCCGTCGACATTACGCTCGAAGTCTACGGTGAAACGATCGAGGAGGTAAAGTTGACTACCAACCACTCGATCAAGGTTGTGGAGGCGTGGATGCGGTCCAGGAAACTGGAGCTGGCTCACCACAAGACAGAGGTGACGGTTGTTAACAACCTGAAGTCGGAGCAGCAGACGGAGATCAGTGTAGGAGACTGTACTATCCTGTCAAAGCGCTCCGTCAAACACTTGGGCGTGATGATCGACGATAAGCTTACCTTCGGTAGCCACGTCGATTATGCCTGTAAAAGAGCCTCCACAGCTATTGCGGCACTGTCCCGGATGATGTCCAATAGCTCTGCGGTGTACGCCAGTAAGCGCAAGCTTCTGGCTAGTGTTGCTACATCCATACTTAGGTATGGCGGCCCGGCGTGGGGCACCGCGCTAAGTACTAAATGCTACCGACGGAAGCTGGAAAGTACTTACAGGCTTATGTGCCTGAGGGTTGCGAGCGCGTACCGTACCGTGTCACACGACGCTCTCTGCGTCATTACTGGTATGGTGCCTATCAGCATTCTTATCAGTGAGGACATGGAGTGCTTCGAAATGCGCGGCACAAGAGGCATACGCAGGACTGTCAGGATGGCCTCTATGGTCAAATGGCAGCGCGCGTGGGACAGTTCCACCAAAGGAAGGTGGACCTATAGGTTGATACCGAGGGTAGATAGTTGGATTAATAGGCGCCATGGGGAAGTTTCATTCCACCTGACACAGGTCCTTACAGGTCATGGTTGCTTCCGACAGTATCTACACCGTTTCGGGCATGCGGATTCTCCCGAATGCCCAGTGTGCAATGGTTTAGAGGAAACGGCGGAACACGTTTTGTTCGTGTGCCCGCGTTTTCGCACAATGCGTGACCGCATGCTTGCCACATGCGGGGAGGACACAACTCCGGACAACTTGGTCCAGAGGATGTGTAGGGATGAGTTTGGCTGGAACGCCGTTTCAACGGCTATTACCCACATCGTCTGGGAGCTACAGAGGAGGTGGCGCGTGGACTCGGAGAATGGCTAGTCCAGATGCAGTACAAGAGGTGGTCCAGGGGTTCGGATTCGGCTTCGTAGGTCATACCGGTGCCCTGCGGTCGAGATCGACCCTTACAACGATTAAGTGGCCGCGGAGAGGAAGTCCCGGTAGCGGTGCTGTCGTGGCGTCGGTCTACTGGGTTGGATCCAAGCCCGCGGTTGGAAAGGGGTCCCCGGCAAGGGTCGGGGCAGGTGGAGACCCTGCCGTCAGCAACCTACGGATGCATCTGATAGGGCCTGAAGGGTAGTGATACCCTTCCTTTGCGGGCAGGTCAGATCGGGTTGCATGTGGGCATCAGTTCTTGATGTCCGCTCAGCAGTAGGGCGCGGGCGGGGTTGACTCTGCCCGCCTTCCGAGGACAAAGGGAGTGGCGAGGACCACTCGGGAAACTGGCTAAGCGCCAGCATGCTACCGTGATGGACTCTCCAAAGCGAGTCATCGATGTTCGTTGCTGCAGGCTACGCAGCTAACCTTGTGGGTGCGATGTGCACTAGCCCCTCTCTGAAGCAATACCTTCTTGGTGGTTCCGGAGAGACGTAGGGTTTGGCGACCATAGGAATGGTTTAGTGGGTACGAGGAGAGAGTAGTCCTGGATTTTACTTTTGTTGTAGAAGACGGCCTGTCAGACCTACACTACCCTAACCTTCTGTTAGGGTGTCTGTTGAGCAGATTATCCCCCTATGGTTTAGAAGGAAAAAAAAAAAAAAAAAGCCTGAGCTTAGCTTAGGAAGCGCAAAATCACCCGAAAATACATTCAGGTTACATAGCACATCATATCGTATCTGGTGTTTTCCATTGCACACTATATTGAATCTGGTGTTTTCCTAAGCCTGAGCTAGGCTTAGGAAGCGCAGAATCACCTGAAAATGCATTTAGGTTACATTGCGCATCATATAGAATCTAGAGCAATCCTAAGCCTGAGCTATGCTTAGGAAGCGCAAAATCACCCGAAAATTCATTCAGGTTACATTGCGCATCATATGGAATATAGAGCAATCCTTAGCCTGAGCTTAGCTTAGGAAGCGCAAAATCACCCGAAATTGCATTCAGGTTACATTGTGCATCATATGGAATCTGGTGTTTTCCTAAGCCTGAGCTAAGTTTAGGAAGCGCAAAATCACTCGAAAATGCATTCATGTTACATTGCGCATCATATGGAATCTAGAGCAATCCTTAGCCTGAGCTTAGCTAAGGAAGCGCAAAATCACCCGAAAATACATTCAGGTTACATAGCACATCATATCGTATCTGGTGTTTTCCATTGCACACTATATTGAATCTGGTGTTTTCCTAAGCCTGAGTTAGGCTAAGGAAGCGCAAAATCACCTGAAAATACATTTAGGTTACATTGCGCATCATATAGAATCTAGAGCAATCCTAAGCCTGAGCTATGCTTAGGAAGCGCAAAATCACCCGAAATTGCATTCAGGTTACATTGTGCATCATATGGAATCTGGTGTTTTCCTAAGCCTGAGCTAAGTTTAGGAAGCGCAAAATCACTCGAAAATGCATTCATGTTACATTGCGCATCATATGGAATCTAGAGCAATCCTTAGCCTGAGCTAAGCTTAGGAAGCGCAAAATCACCCGAAAATACATTCAGGTTACATTGCGTATCATATGGAATCTGGTGTTTTCCTAAGCCTGAGCTAAGTTTAGGAAGCGCAAAATCACACGAAAATGCATTTAGGTTACATTGCACATCATATAGAATCTAGAGCAATCCTAAGCCTGAGCTATGCTTAGAAAGCGCAAAATCAACCGAAAATGCATTCAGGTTACATTGCACATCATATGGAATCTGGTGTTTTCCTAAGCCTGAGCTAAGCTTAGGAAGCGCAAAATCACCCGAAAATGCATTCAGGTTACATTGCGCATCATATGGAATCTAGAGCAATCCTTAGCCTGAACTAAGCTTAGGAAGCGCAAAATCACCCAAAAATTCATTCAGGTTACATTGCGCATCATATGGAATATAGAGCAATCCTTAGCCTGAGCTTAGCTTAGGAAGCGCAAAATCACCCGAAAATACATTCAGGTTACATAGCACATCATATCGACTTTGGTGTTTTCTTAAGCCTGAGCTAAGCTTAGCGCAAAATCACCTGAAAATGCATTCATATAGAATCTAGAGCCACCCGCAAAATCTAGAGCAATTCTTAGCCTAAGCTAAGCTCAGAAAGCGCAAAATCAACCAAAAATGCATTCAGGTTTCATTGCGCATGCTTAGGATTGCTCTATATTCTATATAATGTGCAATGTAACCTGTTTGCATTTTCAGGTGATTTTGCGCTTCCTTAGCTTAGCTCAGGCTTAGGAAAACACCAGATTCCATATGATGTGCAATGTAACCTGAATGTATTTTCGGGTGATTTTGCGTTTCCTAAGCATGAGCTCAGGCTTAGAAAAACACCAAATTTCATATGATACGCAATGTAACCTGAATGCATTTTCGGGTGATTTTGCGCTTCCTAAGCTTAGTTCAGGCTAAGGATTGCTCTAGATTCCATATGATGCGCAATGTAACCTGAATGCATTTTCGGGTGATTTTTCGCTTCCTTAGCTTAGCTCAGGCTTAGGAAAACACCAGATTCGATATAGTGTGCAATGTAACCTGAATGTATTTTCGGGTGATTTTGCGTTTCCTAAGCATAGCTCAGGCGTAAGATTGCTCTAGATTTTATATGATGCGCAATGTAACCTGAATGAATTTTCGGGTGATTTTGCGCTTCCTAAACTTAGCTCAAGCTTAGGAAAACACAAGATTCCATATGATACGCAATGTAACCTGAATGTATTTTCGGGTGATTTTGCGCTTCCTAAGCTTAGCTCAGGCTAAGAATTGCTCTAGATTCCATATGATGCGCAATGTAACCTGAATGCATTTTCGTGTGATTTTGCGCTTCCTAAACTTAGCTCAGGCTTAGGAAAACACCAGATTCCATATGATACGCAATGTAACCTGAATGCATTTTCGGGTGATTTTGCGCTCTGGCTAAGGATTGCTCTAGATTCCATATGATGCGCAATGTAACCTGAATGCATTTTCAGGTGATTTTGCGCTTCCTTAGCTTAGCTCAAGCTTAGGAAAACACCAGATTCCAAATGATGCACAATCCTAAGCCTGAGCTATGCTTAGGAAGCGCAAAATCAGCCGAAAATGCATTCAGGTTACATTGTGCATCATATAGAATCTGGTGTTTTCCTAAGCCTGAGCTAAGTTTAGGAAGCGCAAAATCACTCGAAAATGCATTCAGGTTACATTGCGCATCATATGGAATCTAGAGCAATCCTTAGCCTGAGCTATGCTTAGGAAGCGCAAAATCACCCGAAAATGCATTCAGGTTACATTGCGTACCATATGGAATCTGGTGTTTTCCTAAGCCTGAGCTAAGTTTAGGAAGCGAAAAATCACACGAAAATGCATTCAGGTTACATTGCACATCATATGGAATCTGGTGTTTTCCTAAGCCTGAGCTAAGCTAAGGAAGCGCAAAATCACCCGTAAATGCATTCAGGTTACATTGCTCATCATATGGAATCTAGAGCAATCCTTAGCCTGAACTAAGCTTAGGAAGCGCAAAATCACCCGAAAATGCATTCAGGTTACATTGCTCATGATATGGAATCTAGAGCAATCCTTAGCCTGAGCTTAGCTTAGGAAGCGCAAAATCACCCGAAAATACATTCAGGTTACATAGCACATCATATCGAATCTGGTGTATTCCATTGCACACTATATCGAATCTGGTGAAGCGCAGAATCACCTGAAAATGCATTTAGGTAACATTGTGCATCATATAGAATCTAGAGCAATCCTTAGCCTGAGCTATGCTTAGGAAGCGCAAAATCACCCGAAATTGCATTCAGGTTACATTGTGCATCATATGGAATCTGGTGTTTTCCTAAGCCTGAGCTAAGTTTAGGAAGCGCAAAATCACTCGAAAATGCATTCATGTTACATTGCGCATCATATGGAATCTAGAGCAATCCTTAGCCTGAGCTAAGCTCAGGAAGCGCAAAATCACCCGAAAATACATTCAGGTTACATTGCGTATCATATGGAATCTGGTGTTTTCCTTAGCCTGAGCTAAGTTTAGGAAGCGCAAAATCACACGAAAATGCATTTAGGTTACATTGCACATCATATAGAATCTAGAGCAATCCTAAGCCTGAGCTATGCTTAGGAAGCGCAAAATCAACCGAAAATGCATTCAGGTTACATTGCTCATCATATGGAATCTAGAGCAATCCTTAGCCTGAACTTAGCTTAGGAAGCGCAAAATCACCCGAAAATTCATTCAGGTTACATTGCGCATCATATGTAATATAGAGCAGGCCTTAGCCTGAGCTTAGCTTAGGAAGCGCAAAATCACCCGAAAATACATTCAGGTTACATAGCACATCATATCGAATTTGGTGTTTTCCATTGCACACTATATCGAATCTGGTGTTTTCCTAAGCCTGAGCTAAGCTTAGGAAGCGCAAAATCATCTGAAAATGCATTAAGGTTACATTGCGCATCATATAGAATCTAGAGCAATCCTAAGCCTGAGCTATGCTTAGGAAACGCTAAATCACCCAAAAATACATTCAGGTTACATTGCACATCATATGGAATCATCATATCGACTTTGGTGTTTTTCTAAGCCTGAGCTAAGCTAAGGAAGCGCAAAATCACCTGAAAATGCATTCAGGCTACATTGCACATCATATAGAATCTAGAGCAATCCTTAGCATGTGCAATGTAACCTGAATGCATTTTTGGTTTATTTTGCGCTTCCTGAGCTTAGCTCAGACTAATAATTGCTCTAGATTTTGCGGGTGGCTCTAGATTCTATATGAAAGCATTTTCAGGTGATTTGGCGCTTCCTAAGCTTAGCTCAGGCTTAGGAAAACACCAAAGTCGATATGATGTGCTATGTAACCTGAATGTATTTTCGGGTGATTTTGCGCTTCCTAAGCTTAGCTCAGGCTAAAAATTGCTCTAGATTCCATATTTTTATTATAATATTGTTATTATTATGGATCCGCAATGTAACCTGAATGCATTTTCGTATGATTTTGCGCTTCCTAAGCTTAGCTCAGACTAAAAATTGCTCTAGATTCCAAGCTTAACTCAGGCTTAGGAAAACACAAACTCCATATGATGCGCAATGTAACCTGAATGTATTTTCGGGTGATTTTTCATGCTTAGGATTGTGCATCATATGGAATCTGGTGTTTTCCTAAGCCTGAGCTAAGCTTATTAAGCGCAAAATCACCCGAAAATTCATTCAGGTTACATTGCGCATCATATGGAATATATAGCAATCCTTAGCCTGAGCTTAGCTTAGGAAGCGCAAAATCACCCGAAAATACATACATCATATCGAATCTGGTGTTTTCCATTGCACACTATATTGAATCTGGTGTTTTCCTAAGCCTGTGCTAAGCTTAGGAAGCGCAGAATCACCTGAAAATGCATTTAGGTTACATTGTGCATCATATAGAATCTAGAGCAATCCTTAGCCTGAGCTATGCTTAGGAAGCGCACAATCACCCGAAAATGCATTCAGGTTACATTGTGCATCATATGGAATCTGGCGTTTTCCTAATCCTGAGCTAAGTTTAGGAAGCGCAAAATCACTCGAAAATGCATTCAGGTAACATTGCGCATCATATGGAATCAAGAGCAATCCTTAGCCTGAGCTAAGCTAAGGAAGCGCAAAATCACCCGAAAATACATTCAGGTTACATTGCGTATCATATGTAACTAAGCTAAGGAAGCGCAAAATCACATGAAAATGCATTCAGGTTACATTGCGCATCATATGGAATCTAGAGCAATCCTTAGCCTGAACTAAGCTTAGGAAGCGCAAAATCACCCGAAAATTCATTCAGGTTACATTGCGCATCATATGGAATATAGAGCAATCCTTAGCCTGAGCTTAGCTTAGGAAGCGCAAAATCACCCGAAAATACATTCAGGTTACATAGCACATCATATCGAATCTGGTGTTTTCCATTGCACACTATATTGAATCTGGTGTTTTCCTAAGCCTGAGCTAGGCTTAGGAAGCGCAGAATCACCTGAAAATGCATTTAGGTTACATTGCGCATCATATAGAATCTAGAGCAATCCTAAGCCTGAGCTATGCTTAGGAAGCGCAAAATCACCCGAAATTGCATTCAGGTTACATTGTGCATCATATGGAATCTGGTGTTTTCCTAAGCCTGAGCTAAGTTTAGGAAGCGCAAAATCACTCGAAAATGCATTCATGTTACATTGCGCATCATATGGAATCTAGAGCAATCCTTAGCCTGAGCTAAGCTTAGGAAGCGCAAAATCACCCGAAAATACATTCAGGTTACATAGCACATCATATCGAATCTGGTGTTTTCCATTGCACACTATATTGAATCTGGTGTTTTCCTAAGCCTGAGCTAGGCTTAGGAAGCGCAGAATCACCTGAAAATGCATTCAGGTTACATTGCGCATCATATAGAATCTAGAGCAATCCTTAGCCTGAACTAAGCTTAGGAAGCGCAAAATCACCCGAAAATTCATTCAGGTTACATTGCGCATCATATGAAATATAGAGCAATCCTTAGCCTGAGCTTAGCTTAGGAAGCGCAAAATCACCCGAAAATACATTCAGGTTACATAGCACATCATATCGAATCTGGTGTTTTCCATTGCGCACTATATTGAATCTGGTGTTTTCCTAAGCCTGAGCTAGGCTTAGGAAGCGCAGAATCACCTGAAAATGCATTTAGGTTACATTGCGCATCATATAGAATCTAGAGCAATCCTAAGCCTGAGCTAGGAAGCGCAAAATCACCCGAAATTGCATTCAGGTTACATTGTGCATCATATGGAATCTGGTGTTTTCCTAAGCCTGAGCTAAGTTTAGGAAGCGCAAAATCACTCGAAAATACATTTAGGTTACATTGCACATCATATAGAATCTAGAGCAATCCTAAGCCTGAGCTATGCTTAGGAAGCGCAAAATCACCCGAAAATACATTCAGGTTACATTGCGTATCATATGGAATCTGGTGTTTTCCTAAGCCTGAGCTAAGTTTAGGAAGCGCAAAATCACACGAAAATGCATTTAGGTTACATTGCACATCATATAGAATCTAGAGCAATCCTAAGCCTGAGCTATGCTTAGGAAGCGCAAAATCAACCGAAAATGCATTCAGGTTACATTGCACATCATATGGAATCTGGTGTTTTCCTAAGCCTGAGCTAAGCTTAGGAAGCGCAAAATCACTCGAAAATGCATTCAGGTTACATTGCGCATCATATGGAATCTAGAGCAATCCTTAGCCTGAACTAAGCTTAGGAAGCGCAAAATCACCCGAAAATTCATTCAGGTTACATTGCGCATCATATGGAATATAGAGCAATCCTTAGCCTGAGCTTAGCTTAGGAAGCGCAAAATCACCCGAAAATACATTCAGGTTACATAGCACATCATATCGACTTTGGTGTTTTCTTAAGCCTGAGCTAAGCTTAGCGCAAAATCACCTGAAAATGCATTCATATAGAATCTAGAGCCACCCGCAAAATCTAGAGCAATTCTTAGCCTAAGCAAAGCTCAGAAAGCGCAAAATCAACCAAAAATGCATTCAGGTTTCATTGCGCATGCTTAGGATTGCTCTAGATTCTATATAATGTGCAATGTAACCTGTTTGCATTTTCAGGTGATTTTGCGCTTCCTTAGCTTAGCTCAGGCTTAGGAAAACACCAGATTCCATATGATGTGCAATGTAACCTGAATGTATTTTCGGGTGATTTTGCGTTTCCTAAGCATGAGCTCAGGCTTAGAAAAACACCAAATTTCATATGATACGCAATGTAACCTGAATGCATTTTCGGGTGATTTTGCGCTTCCTAAGCTTAGTTCAGGCTAAGGATTGCTCTAGATTCCATATGATGCGCAATGTAACCTGAATGCATTTTCGGGTGATTTTTCGCTTCCTTAGCTTAGCTCAGGCTTAGGAAAACACCAGATTCGATATAGTGTGCAATGTAACCTGAATGTATTTTCGGGTGATTTTGCGTTTCCTAAGCATAGCTCAGGCGTAAGATTGCTCTAGATTTTATATGATGCGCAATGTAACCTGAATGAATTTTCGGGTGATTTTGCGCTTCCTAAACTAAGCTCAAGCTTAGGAAAACACAAGATTCCATATGATACGCAATGTAACCTGAATGTATTTTCGGGTGATTTTGCGCTTCCTAAGCTTAGCTCAGGCTAAGAATTGCTCTAGATTCCATATGATGCGCAATGTAACCTGAATGCATTTTCGTGTGATTTTGCGCTTCCTAAACTTAGCTCAGGCTTAGGAAAACACCAGATTCCATATGATACGCAATGTAACCTGAATGTATTTTCGGGTGATTTTGCGCTCTGGCTAAGGATTGCTCTAGATTCCATATGATGCGCAATGTAACCTGAATGCATTTTCAGGTGATTTTGCGCTTCCTTAGCTTAGCTCAGGCTTAGGAAAACACCAGATTCCAAATGATGCACAATCCTAAGCCTGAGCTTTGCTTAGGAAGCGCAAAATCAGCCGAAAATGCATTCAGGTTACATTGTGCATCATATAGAATCTGGTGTTTTCCTAAGCCTGAGCAAAGTTTAGGAAGCGCAAAATCACTCGAAAATGCATTCAGGTTACATTGCGCATCATATGGAATCTAGAGCAATCCTTAGCCTGAGCTATGCTTAGGAAGCGCAAAATCACCCGAAAATGCATTCAGGTTACATTGCGTACCATATGGAATCTGGTGTTTTCCTAAGCCTGAGCTAAGTTTAGGAAGCGCAAAATCACACGAAAATGCATTCAGGTTACATTGCACATCATATGGAATCTGGTGTTTTCCTAAGCCTGAGCTAAGCTAAGGAAGCGCAAAATCACCCGAAAATGCATTCAGGTTACATTGCTCATCATATGGAATCTAGAGCAATCCTTAGCCTGAACTAAGCTTAGGAAGCGCAAAATCACCCGAAAATGCATTCAGGTTACATTGCTCATGATATGGAATCTAGAGCAATCCTTAGCCTGAGCTTAGCTTAGGAAGCGCAAAATCACCCGAAAATACATTCAGGTTACATAGCACATCATATCGAATCTGGTGTATTCCATTGCACACTATATCGAATCTGGTGAAGCGCAGAATCACCTGAAAATGCATTTAGGTAACATTGTGCATCATATAGAATCTAGAGCAATCCTTAGCCTGAGCTATGCTTAGGAAGCGCAAAATCACCCGAAATTGCATTCAGGTTACATTGTGCATCATATGGAATCTGGTGTTTTCCTAAGCCTGAGCTAAGTTTAGGAAGCGCAAAATCACTCGAAAATGCATTCATGTTACATTGCGCATCATATGGAATCTAGAGCAATCCTTAGCCTGAGCTAAGCTTAGGAAGCGCAAAATCACCCGAAAATACATTCAGGTTACATTGCGTATCATATGGAATCTGGTGTTTTCCTAAGCCTGAGCTAAATTTAGGAAGCGCAAAATCACACGAAAATGCATTTAGGTTACATTGCACATCATATAGAATCTAGAGCAATCCTAAGCCTGAGCTATACTTAGGAAGCGCAAAATCAACCGAAAATGCATTCAGGTTACATTGCTCATCATATGGAATCTAGAGCAATCCTTAGCCTGAACTAAGCTTAGGAAGCGCAAAATCACCCGAAAATTCATTCAGGTTACATTGCGCATCATATGTAATATAGAGCAGGCCTTAGCCTGAGCTTAGCTTAGGAAGCGCAAAATCACCCGAAAATACATTCAGGTTACATAGCACATCATATCGAATTTGGTGTTTTCCATTGCACACCATATCGAATCTGGTGTTTTCCTAAGCCTGAGCTAAGCTTAGGAAGCGCAAAATCATCTGAAAATGCATTAAGGTTACATTGCGCATCATATAGAATCTAGAGCAATCCTAAGCCTGAGCTATGCTTAGGAAACGCAAAATCACCCAAAAATACATTCAGGTTACATTGCACATCATATGGAATCATCATATCGACTTTGGTGTTTTTCTAAGCCTGAGCTAAGCTAAGGAAGCGCAAAATCACCTGAAAATGCATTCAGGCTACATTGCACATCATGTAGAATCTAGAGCAATGTAACCTGAATGCATTTTTGGTTTATTTTGCGCTTCCTGAGCTTAGCTCAGACTAATAATTGCTCTAGATTTTGCGGGTGGCTCTAGATTCTATATGAAAGCATTTTCAGGTGATTTGGCGCTTCCTAAGCTTAGCTCAGGCTAAGGAAAACACCAAAGTCGATATGATGTGCTATGTAACCTGAATGTATTTTCGGGTGATTTTGCGCTTCCTAAGCTTAGCTCAGGCTAAAAATTGCTCTAGATTCCATATTTTTATTATAATATTGTTATTATTATGGATCCGCAATGTAACCTGAATGCATTTTCGTGTGATTTTGCGCTTCCTAAGCTTAGCTCAGACTAAAAATTGCTCTAGATTCCAAGCTTAACTCAGGCTTAGGAAAACACAAACTCCATATGATGCGCAATGTAACCTGAATGTATTTTCGGGTGATTTTTCATGCTTAGGATTGTGCATCATATGGAATCTGGTGTTTTCCTAAGCCTGAGCTAAGCTTAGGCAGCGCAAAATCACCCGAAAATTCATTCAGGTTACATTGCGCATCATATGGAATATATAGCAATCCTTAGCCTGAGCTTAGCTTAGGAAGCGCAAAATCACCCGAAAATACATACATCATATCGAATCTGGTGTTTTCCATTGCACACTATATTGAATCTGGTGTTTTCCTAAGCCTGTGCTAAGCTTAGGAAGCGCAGAATCACCTGAAAATGCATTTAGGTTATATTGTGCATCATATAGAATCTAGAGCAATCCTAAGCCTGAGCTATGCTTAGGAAGCGCACAATCACCCGAAAATGCATTCAGGTTACATTGTGCATCATATGGAATCTGGCGTTTTCCTAATCCTGAGCTAAGTTTAGGAAGCGCAAAATCACTCGAAAATGCATTCAGGTTACATTGCGCATCATATGGAATCTAGAGCAATCCTTAGCCTGAGCTAAGCTAAGGAAGCGCAAAATCACCCGAAAATACATTCAGGTTACATTGCGTATCATATGTAACTAAGCTAAGGAAGCGCAAAATCACCTGAAAATGCATTCAGGTTACATTGCGCATCATATGGAATCTAGAGCAATCCTTAGCCTGAACTAAGCTTAGGAAGCGCAAAATCACCCGAAAATTCATTCAGGTTACATTGCGCATCATATGGAATATAGAGCAATCCTTAGCCTGAGCTTAGCTTAGGAAGCGCAAAATCACCCGAAAATACATTCAGGTTACATAGCACATCATATCGAATCTGGTGTTTTCCATTGTACACTATATTGAATCTGGTGTTTTCCTAAGCCTGAGCTAAGTTTAGGAAGCGCAAAATCACTCGAAAATGCATTCATGTTACATTGCGCATCATATGGAATCTAGAGCAATCCTTAGCCTGAGCTAAGCTTAGGAAGCGCAAAATCACCCGAAAATACATTCAGGTTACATAGCACATCATATCGAATCTGGTGTTTTCCATTGCACACTATATTGAATCTGGTGTTTTCCTAAGCCTGAGCTAGGCTTAGGAAGCGCAGAATCACCTGAAAATGCATTCAGGTTACATTGCGCATCATATAGAATCTAGAGCAATCCTTAGCCTGAACTAAGCTTAGGAAGCGCAAAATCACCCGAAAATTCATTCAGGTTACATTGCGCATCATATGAAATATAGAGCAATCCTTAGCCTGAGCTTAGCTTAGGAAGCGCAAAATCACCCGAAAATACATTCAGGTTACATTGCGCATCATATGGAATCTAGAGCAATCCTTAGCCTGAACTAAGCTTAGGAAGCGCAAAATCACCCGAAAATTCATTCAGGTTACATTGCGCATCATATGAAATATAGAGCAATCCTTAGCCTGAGCTTAGCTTAGGAAGCGCAAAATCACCCGAAAATACATTCAGGTTACATAGCACATCATATCGAATCTGGTGTTTTCCATTGCGCACTATATTGAATCTGGTGTTTTCCTAAGCCTGAGCTAGGCTTAGGAAGCGCAGAATCACCTGAAAATGCATTTAGGTTACATTGCGCATCATATAGAATCTAGAGCAATCCTAAGCCTGAGCTATGCTTAGGAAGCGCAAAATCACCCGAAATTGCATTCAGGTTACATTGTGCATCATATGGAATCTGGTGTTTTCCTAAGCCTGAGCTAAGTTTAGGAAGCGCAAAATCACTCGAAAATACATTCATGTTACATTGCGCATCATATGGAATCTAGAGCAATCCTTAGCCTGAGCTAAGCTTAGGAAGCGCAAAATCACCCGAAAATACATTCAGGTTACATTGCGTATCATATGGAATCTGGTGTTTTCCTAAGCCTGAGCTAAGTTTAGGAAGCGCAAAATCACACGAAAATGCATTTAGGTTACATTGCACATCATATAGAATCTAGAGCAATCCTAAGCCTGAGCTATGCTTAGGAAGCGCAAAATCAACCGAAAATGCATTCAGGTTACATTGCACATCATATGGAATCTGGTGTTTTCCTAAGCCTGAGCTAAGCTTAGGAAGCGCAAAATCACCCGAAAATGCATTCAGGTTACATTGCGCATCATATGGAATCTAGAGCAATCCTTAGCCTGAACTAAGCTTAGGAAGCGCAAAATCACCCGAAAATTCATTCAGGTTACATTGCGCATCATATGGAATATAGAGCATTCCTTAGCCTGAGCTTAGCTTAGGAAGCGCAAAATCACCCGAAAATACATTCAGGTTACATAGCACATCATATCGACTTTGGTGTTTTCTTAAGCCTGAGCTAAGCTTAGCGCAAAATCACCTGAAAATGCATTCATATAGAATCTAGAGCCACCCGCAAAATCTAGAGCAATTCTTAGCCTAAGCTAAGCTCAGAAAGCGCAAAATCAACCAAAAATGCATTCAGGTTTCATTGCGCATGCTTAGGATTGCTCTAGATTCTATATAATGTGCAATGTAACCTGTTTGCATTTTCAGGTGATTTTGCGCTTCCTTAGCTTAGCTCAGGCTTAGGAAAACACCAGATTCCATATGATGTGCAATGTAACCTGAATGTATTTTCGGGTGATTTTGCGTTTCCTAAGCATGAGCTCAGGCTTAGAAAAACACCAAATTTCATATGATACGCAATGTAACCTGAATGCATTTTCGGGTGATTTTGCGCTTCCTAAGCTTAGTTCAGGCTAAGGATTGCTCTAGATTCCATATGATGCGCAATGTAACCTGAATGCATTTTCGGGTGATTTTTCGCTTCCTTAGCTTAGCTCAGGCTTAGGAAAACACCAGATTCGATATAGTGTGCAATGTAACCTGAATGTATTTTCGGGTGATTTTGCGTTTCCTAAGCATAGCTCAGGCGTAAGAATGCTCTAGATTTTATATGATGCGCAATGTAACCTGAATGAATTTTCGGGTGATTTTGCGCTTCCTAAACTAAGCTCAAGCTTAGGAAAACACAAGATTCCATATGATACGCAATGTAACCTGAATGTATTTTCGGGTGATTTTGCGCTTCCTAAGCTTAGCTCAGGCTAAGGATTGCTCTAGATTCCATATGATGCGCAATGTAACCTGAATGCATTTTCGTGTGATTTTACGCTTCCTAAACTTAGCTCAGGCTTAGGAAAACACCAGATTCCATATGATACGCAATGTAACCTGAATGTATTTTCGGGTGATTTTGCGCTCTGGCTAAGGATTGCTCTAGATTCCATATGATGCGCAATGTAACCTGAATGCATTTTCAGGTGATTTTGCGCTTCCTTAGCTTAGCTCAGGCTTAGGAAAACACCAGATTCCAAATGATGCACAATCCTAAGCCTGAGCTATGCTTAGGAAGCGCAAAATCAGCCGAAAATGCATTCAGGTTACATTGTGCATCATATAGAATCTGGTGTTTTCCTAAGCCTGAGCTAAGTTTAGGAAGCGCAAAATCACTCGAAAATGCATTCAGGTTACATTGCGCATCATATGGAATGTAGAGCAATCCTTAGCCTGAGCTAAGCTTAGGAAGCGCAAAATCACCCGAAAATGCATTCAGGTTACATTGCGTACCATATGGAATCTGGTGTTTTCCTAAGCCTGAGCTAAGTTTAGGAAGCGCAAAATCACACGAAAATGCATTCAGGTTACATTGCACATCATATGGAATCTGGTGTTTTCCTAAGCCTGAGCTAAGCTAAGGAAGCGCAAAATCACCCGAAAATGCATTCAGGTTACATTGCTCATCATATGGAATCTAGAGCAATCCTTAGCCTGAACTAAGCTTAGGAAGCGCAAAATCACCCGAAAATGCATTCAGGTTACATTGCTCATGATATGGAATCTAGAGCAATCCTTAGCCTGAGCTTAGCTTAGGAAGCGCAAAATCACCCGAAAATACATTCAGGTTACATAGCACATCATATCGAATCTGGTGTATTCCATTGCACACTATATCGAATCTGGTGAAGCGCAGAATCACCTGAAAATGCATTTAGGTAACATTGTGCATCATATAGAATCTAGAGCAATCCTTAGCCTGAGCTATGCTTAGGAAGCGCAAAATCACCCGAAATTGCATTCAGGTTACATTGTGCATCATATGGAATCTGGTGTTTTCCTAAGCCTGAGCTAAGTTTAGGAAGCGCAAAATCACTCGAAAATGCATTCATGTTACATTGCGCATCATATGGAATCTAGAGCAATCCTTAGCCTGAGCTAAGCTTAGGAAGCGCAAAATCACCCGAAAATACATTCAGGTTACATTGCGTATCATATGGAATCTGGTGTTTTCCTTAGCCTGAGCTAAGTTTAGGAAGCGCAAAATCACACGAAAATGCATTTAGGTTACATTGCACATCATATAGAATCTAGAGCAATCCTAAGCCTGAGCTATGCTTAGGAAGCGCAAAATCAACCGAAAATGCATTCAGGTTACATTGCTCATCATATGGAATCTAGAGCAATCCTTAGCCTGAACTAAGCTTAGGAAGCGCAAAATCACCCGAAAATTCATTCAGGTTACATTGCGCATCATATGTAATATAGAGCAGGCCTTAGCCTGAGCTTAGCTTAGGAAGCGCAAAATCACCCGAAAATACATTCAGGTTACATAGCACATCATATCGAATTTGGTGTTTTCCATTGCACACTATATCGAATCTGGTGTTTTCCTAAGCCTGAGCTAAGCTTAGGAAGCGCAAAATCATCTGAAAATGCATTAAGGTTACATTGCGCATCATATAGAATCTAGAGCAATCCTAAGCCTGAGCTATGCTTAGGAAACGCAAAATCACCCAAAAATACATTCAGGTTACATTGCACATCATATGGAATCATCATATCGACTTTGGTGTTTTTCTAAGCCTGAGCTAAGCTAAGGAAGCGCAAAATCACCTGAAAATGCATTCAGGCTACATTGCACATCATATGGAATCTAGAGCAATGTAACCTGAATGCATTTTTGGTTTATTTTGCGTTTCCTGAGCTTAGCTCAGACTAATAATTGCTCTAGATTTTGCGGGTGGCTCTAGATTCTATATGAAAGCATTTTCAGGTGATTTGGCGCTTCCTAAGCTTAGCTCAGGCTTAGGAAAACACCAAAGTCGATATGATGTGCTATGTAACCTGAATGTATTTTCGGGTGATTTTGCGCTTCCTAAGCTTAGCTCAGGCTAAAAATTGCTCTAGATTCCATATTTTTATTATAATATTGTTATTATTATGGATCCGCAATGTAACCTGAATGCATTTTCGTGTGATTTTGCGCTTCCTAAGCTTAGCTCAGACTAAAAATTGCTCTAGATTCCAAGCTTAACTCAGGCTTAGGAAAACACAAACTCCATATGCTGCGCAATGTAACCTGAATGTATTTTCGGGTGACTTTTCATGCTTAGGATTGTGCATCATATGGAATCTGGTGTTTTCCTAAGCCTGAGCTAAGCTTAGGAAGCGCAAAATCACCCGAAAATTCATTCAGGTTACATTGCGCATCATATGGAATATATAGCAATCCTTAGCCTGAGCTTAGCTTAGGAAGCGCAAAATCACCCGAAAATACATACATCATATCGAATCTGGTGTTTTCCATTGCACACTATATTGAATCTGGTGTTTTCCTAAGCCTGTGCTAAGCTTAGGAAGCGCAGAATCACCTGAAAATGCATTTAGGTTACATTGTGCATCATATAGAATCTAGAGCAATCCTAAGCCTGAGCTATGCTTAGGAAGCGCACAATCACCCGAAAATGCATTCAGGTTACATTGTGCATCATATGGAATCTGGCGTTTTCCTAATCCTGAGCTAAGTTTAGGAAGCGCAAAATCACTCGAAAATGCATTCAGGTTACATTGCGCATCATATGGAATCTAGAGCAATCCTTAGCCTGAGCTAAGCTAAGGAAGCGCAAAATCACCCGAAAATACATTCAGGTTACATTGCGTATCATATGTAACTAAGCTAAGGAAGCGCAAAATCACCTGAAAATGCATTCAGGTTACATTGCGCATCATATGGAATCTAGAGCAATCCTTAGCCTGAACTAAGCTTAGGAAGCGCAAAATCACCCGAAAATTCATTCAGGTTACATTGCGCATCATATGGAATATAGAGCAATCCTTAGCCTGAGCTTAGCTTAGGAAGCGCAAAATCACCCGAAAATACATTCAGGTTACATAGCACATCATATCGAATCTGGTGTTTTCCATTGCACACTATATTGAATCTGGTGTTTTCCTAAGCCTGAGCTAGGCTTAGGAAGCGCAGAATCACCTGAAAATGCATTTAGGTTACATTGCGCATCATATAGAATCTAGAGCAATCCTAAGCCTGAGCTATGCTTAGGAAGCGCAAAATCACCCGAAATTGCATTCAGGTTACATTGTGCATCATATGGAATCTGGTGTTTTCCTAAGCCTGAGCTAAGTTTAGGAAGCGCAAAATCACTCGAAAATGCATTCATGTTACATTGCGCATCATATGGAATCTAGAGCAATCCTTAGCCTGAGCTAAGCTTAGGAAGCGCAAAATCACCCGAAAATACATTCAGGTTACATAGCACATCATATCGAATCTGGTGTTTTCCATTGCACACTATATTGAATCTGGTGTTTTCCTAAGCCTGAGCTAGGCTTAGGAAGCGCAGAATCACCTGAAAATGCATTCAGGTTACATTGCGCATCATATAGAATCTAGAGCAATCTTTAGCCTGAACTAAGCTTAGGAAGCGCAAAATCACCCGAAAATTCATTCAGGTTACATTGCGCATCATATGAAATATAGAGCAATCCTTAGCCTGAGCTTAGCTTAGGAAGCGCAAAATCACCCGAAAATACATTCAGGTTACATAGCACATCATATCGAATCTGGTGTTTTCCATTGCGCACTATATTGAATCTGGTGTTTTCCTAAGCCTGAGCTAAGTTTAGGAAGCGCAAAATCACTCGAAAATGCATTCATGTTACATTGCGCATCATATGGAATCTAGAGCAATCCTAAGCCTGAGCTATGCTTAGGAAGCGCAAAATCAACCGAAAATGCATTCAGGTTACATTGCACATCATATGGAATCTGGTGTTTTCCTAAGCCTGAGCTAAGCTTAGGAAGCGCAAAATCACCCGAAAATGCATTCAGGTTACATTGCGCATCATATGGAATCTAGAGCAATCCTTAGCCTGAACTAAGCTTAGGAAGCGCAAAATCACCCGAAAATTCATTCAGGTTACATTGCGCATCATATGGAATATAGAGCAATCCTTAGCCTGAGCTTAGCTTAGGAAGCGCAAAATCACCCGAAAATACATTCAGGTTACATAGCACATCATATCGACTTTGGTGTTTTCTTAAGCCTGAGCTAAGCTTAGCGCAAAATCACCTGAAAATGCATTCATATAGAATCTAGAGCCACCCGCAAAATCTAGAGCAATTCTTAGCCTAAGCTAAGCTCAGAAAGCGCAAAATCAACCAAAAATGCATTCAGGTTTCATTGCGCATGCTTGGGATTGCTCTAGATTCTATATAATGTGCAATGTAACCTGTTTGCATTTTCAGGTGATTTTGCGCTTCCTTAGCTTAGCTCAGGCTTAGGAAAACACCAGATTCCATATGATGTGCAATGTAACCTGAATGTATTTTCGGTTGATTTTGCGTTTCCTAAGCATGAGCTCAGGCTTAGAAAAACACCAAATTTCATATGATACGCAATGTAACCTGAATGCATTTTCGGGTGATTTTGCGCTTCCTAAGCTTAGTTCAGGCTAAGGATTGCTCTAGATTCCATATGATGCACAATGTAACCTGAATGCATTTTCGGGTGATTTTGCGTTTCCTAAGCATAGCTCAGGCTTAGGATTGCTCTAGATTTTATATGATGCGCAATGTAACCTGAATGAATTTTCGGGTGATTTTGCGCTTCCTAAACTAAGCTCAAGCTTAGGAAAACACAAGATTCCATATGATACGCAATGTAACCTGAATGTATTTTCGGGTGATTTTGCGCTTCCTAAGCTTAGCTCAGGCTAAGAATTGCTCTAGATTCCATATGATGCGCAATGTAACCTGAATGCATTTTCGTGTGATTTTGCGCTTCCTAAACTTAGCTCAGGCTTAGGAAAACACCAGATTCCATATGATACGCAATGTAACCTGAATGTATTTTCGGGTGATTTTGCGCTCTGGCTAAGGATTGCTCTAGATTCCATATGATGCGCAATGTAACCTGAATGCATTTTCAGGTGATTTTGCGCTTCCTTAGCTTAGCTCAGGCTTAGGAAAACACCAGATTCCAAATGATGCACAATCCTAAGCCTGAGCTATGCTTAGGAAGCGCAAAATCAGCCGAAAATGCATTCAGGTTACATTGTGCATCATATAGAATCTGGTGTTTTCCTAAGCCTGAGCTAAGTTTAGGAAGCGTAAAATCACTCGAAAATGCATTCAGGTTACATTGCGCATCATATGGAATCTAGAGCAATCCTTAGCCTGAGCTATGCTTAGGAAGCGCAAAATCACCCGAAAATGCATTCAGGTTACATTGCGTACCATATGGAATCTGGTGTTTTCCTAAGCCTGAGCTAAGTTTAGGAAGCGCAAAATCACCCGAAAATGCATTCAGGTTACATTGCACATCATATGGAATCTGGTGTTTTCCTAAGCCTTAGCTAAGCTAAGGAAGCGCAAAATCACCCGAAAATGCATTCAGGTTACATTGCTCATCATATGGAATCTAGAGCAATCCTTAGCCTGAACTAAGCTTAGGAAGCGCAAAATCACCCGAAAATGCATTCAGGTTACATTGCTCATCATATGGAATCTAGAGCAATCCTTAGCCTGAGCTTAGCTTAGGAAGCGCAAAATCACCCGAAAATACATTCAGGTTACATAGCACATCATATCGAATCTGGTGTATTCCATTGCACACTATATCGAATCTGGTGTTTTCCTAAGCCTGAGCTAAGCTTAGGAAGCGTAAAATCATCTGAAAATGCATTAAGGTTACATTGCGCATCATATAGAATAAAGAGCAATCCTTAGCCTGAGCATAGCTAAGGAAGCGCAAAATCACCCGAAAATTCATTCAGGTTACATTGCGCATCATATGGAATATAGAGCAATCCTTAGCCTGAGCTTAGCTTAGGGAGCGCAAAATCACCCGAAAATACATACATCATATCGAATCTGGTGTTTTCCATTGCACACTATATTGAATCTGGTGTTTTCCTAAGCCTGTGCTAAGCTTAGGAAGCGCAGAATCACCTGAAAATGCATTTAGGTTACATTGTGCATCATATAGAATCTAGAGCAATCCTAAGCCTGAGCTATGCTTAGGAAGCGCACAATCACCCGAAAATGCATTCAGGTTACATTGTGCATCATATGGAATCTGGCGTTTTCCTAATCCTGAGCTAAGTTTAGGAAGCGCAAAATCACTCGAAAATGCATTCAGGTTACATTGCGCATCATATGGAATCTAGAGCAATCCTTAGCCTGAGCTAAGCTAAGGAAGCGCAATATCACCCGAAAATACATTCAGGTTACATTGCGTATCATATGTAACTAAGCTAAGGAAGCGCAGAATCACCTGAAAATGCATTTAGGTAACATTGTGCATCATATAGAATCTAGAGCAATCCTAAGCCTGAGCTATGCTTAGGAAGCGCAAAATCACTCGAAAATGCATTCAGGTTACATTGCGCATCATATGGAATCTAGAGCAATCCTTAGCCTGAGCTAAGCTAAGGAAGCGCAAAATCACCCGAAAATACATTCAGGTTACATTGCGTATCATATGTAACTAAGCTAAGGAAGCGCAGAATCACCTGAAAATGCATTTAGGTAACATTGTGCATCATATAGAATCTAGAGCAATCCTTAGCCTGAGCTATGCTTAGGAAGCGCAAAATCACCCGAAATTGCATTCAGGTTACATTGTGCATCATATGGAATCTGGTGTTTTCCTAAGCCTGAGCTAAGTTTAGGAAGCGCAAAATCACTCGAAAATGCATTCATGTTACATTGCGCATCGTATGGAATCTAGAGCAATGCTTAGCCTGAGCTAAGCTTAGGAAGCGCAAAATCACCCGAAAATACATTCAGGTTACATTGCGTATCATATGGAATCTGGTGTTTTCCTTAGCCTGAGCTAAGCTTAGGAAGCGCAAAATCACACGAAAATGCATTTAGGTTACATTGCACATCATATAGAATCTAGAGCAATCCTAAGCCTGAGCTATGCTTAGGAAGCGCAAAATCAACCGAAAATGCATTCAGGTTACATTGCTCATCATATGGAATCTAGAGCAATCCTTAGCCTGAACTAAGCTTAGGAAGCGCAAAATCACCCGAAAATTCATTCAGGTTACATTGCGCATCATATGTAATATAGAGCAGGCCTTAGCCTGAGCTTAGCTTAGGAAGCGCAAAATCACCCGAAAATACATTCAGGTTACATAGCACATCATATCGAATTTGGTGTTTTCCATTGCACACTATATCGAATCTGGTGTTTTCCTAAGCCTGAGCTAAGCTTAGGAAGCGCAAAATCATCTGAAAATGCATTAAGGTTACATTGCGCATCATATAGAATCTAGAGCAATCCTAAGCCTGAGCTATGCTTAGGAAACGCAAAATCACCTGAAAATGCATTCAGGCTACATTGCACATCATATAGAATCTAGAGCAATCCTTAGCATGTGCAATGTAACCTGAATGCATTTTTGGTTTATTTTGCGCTTCCTGAGCTTAGCTCAGACTAATAATTGCTCTAGATTTTGCGGGTGGCTCTAGATTCTATATGAAAGCATTTTCAGGTGATTTGGCGCTTCCTAAGCTTAGCTCAGGCTTAGGAAAACACCAAAGTCGATATGATGTGCTATGTAACCTGAATGTATTTTCGGGTGATTTTGCGCTTCCTAAGCTTAGCTCAGGCTAAAAATTGCTCTAGATTCCATATTTTTATTATAATATTGTTATTATTATGGATCCGCAATGTAACCTGAATGCATTTTCGTGTGATTTTGCGCTTCCTAAGCTTAGCTCAGACTAAAAATTGCTCTAGATTCCAAGCTTAACTCAGGCTTAGGAAAACACAAACTCCATATGATGCGCAATGTAACCTGAATGTATTTTCGGGTGATTTTTCATGCTTAGGATTGTGCATCATATGGAATCTGGTGTGTTCCTAAGCCTGAGCTAAGCTTAGGAAGCGCAAAATCACCCGAAAATTCATTCAGGTTACATTGCGCATCATATGGAATATATAGCAATCCTTAGCCTGAGCTTAGCTTAGGAAGCGCAAAATCACCCGAAAATACATACATCATATCGAATTTGGTGTTTTCCATTGCACACCATATCGAATCTGGTGTTTTCCTAAGCCTGAGCTAAGCTTAGGAAGCGCAAAATCATCTGAAAATGCATTAAGGTTACATTGCGCATCATATAGAATCTAGAGCAATCCTAAGCCTGAGCTATGCTTAGGAAACGCAAAATCACCCAAAAATACATTCAGGTTACATTGCACATCATATGGAATCATCATATCGACTTTGGTGTTTTTCTAAGCCTGAGCTAAGCTAAGGAAGCGCAAAATCACCTGAAAATGCATTCAGGCTACATTGCACATCATGTAGAATCTAGAGCAATGTAACCTGAATGCATTTTTGGTTTATTTTGCGCTTCCTGAGCTTAGCTCAGACTAATAATTGCTCTAGATTTTGCGGGTGGCTCTAGATTCTATATGAAAGCATTTTCAGGTGATTTGGCGCTTCCTAAGCTTAGCTCAGGCTTAGGAAAACACCAAAGTCGATATGATGTGCTATGTAACCTGAATGTATTTTCGGGTGATTTTGCGCTTCCTAAGCTTAGCTCAGGCTAAAAATTGCTCTAGATTCCATATTTTTATTATAATATTGTTATTATTATGGATCCGCAATGTAACCTGAATGCATTTTCGTGTGATTTTGCGCTTCCTAAGCTTAGCTCAGACTAAAAATTGCTCTAGATTCCAAGCTTAACTCAGGCTTAGGAAAACACAAACTCCATATGATGCGCAATGTAACCTGAATGTATTTTCGGGTGATTTTTCATGCTTAGGATTGTGCATCATATGGAATCTGGTGTTTTCCTAAGCCTGAGCTAAGCTTAGGAAGCGCAAAATCACCCGAAAATTCATTCAGGTTACATTGCGCATCATATGGAATATATAGCAATCCTTAGCCTGAGCTTAGCTTAGGAAGCGCAAAATCACCCGAAAATACATACATCATATCGAATCTGGTGTTTTCCATTGCACACTATATTGAATCTGGTGTTTTCCTAAGCCTGTGCTAAGCTTAGGAAGCGCAGAATCACCTGAAAATGCATTTAGGTTACATTGTGCATCATATAGAATCTAGAGCAATCCTAAGCCTGAGCTATGCTTAGGAAGCGCACAATCACCCGAAAATGCATTCAGGTTACATTGTGCATCATATGGAATCTGGCGTTTTCCTAATCCTGAGCTAAGTTTAGGAAGCGCAAAATCACTCGAAAATGCATTCAGGTTACATTGCGCATCATATGGAATCTAGAGCAATCCTTAGCCTGAGCTAAGCTAAGGAAGCGCAAAATCACCCGAAAATACATTCAGGTTACATTGCGTATCATATGTAACTAAGCTAAGGAAGCGCAAAATCACCTGAAAATGCATTCAGGTTACATTGCGCATCATATGGAATCTAGAGCAATCCTTAGCCTGAACTAAGCTTAGGAAGCGCAAAATCACCCGAAAATTCATTCAGGTTACATTGCGCATCATATGGAATATAGAGCAATCCTTAGCCTGAGCTTAGCTTAGGAAGCGCAAAATCACCCGAAAATACATTCAGGTTACATAGCACATCATATCGAATCTGGTGTTTTCCATTGTACACTATATTGAATCTGGTGTTTTCCTAAGCCTGAGCTAAGTTTAGGAAGCGCAAAATCACTCGAAAATGCATTCATGTTACATTGCGCATCATATGGAATCTAGAGCAATCCTTAGCCTGAGCTAAGCTTAGGAAGCGCAAAATCACCCGAAAATACATTCAGGTTACATAGCACATCATATCGAATCTGGTGTTTTCCATTGCGCACTATATTGAATCTGGTGTTTTCCTAAGCCTGTGCTAAGCTTAGGAAGCGCAGAATCACCTGAAAATGCATTTAGGTTACATTGTGCATCATATAGAATCTAGAGCAATCCTTAGCCTGAGCTATGCTTAGGAAGCGCACAATCACCCGAATATTCATTCAGGTTACATTGCGCATCATATGAAATATAGAGCAATCCTTACCCTGAGCTTAGCTTAGGAAGCGCAAAATCACCCGAAAATACATTCAGGTTACATTGCGCATCATATGGAATCTAGAGCAATCCTTAGCCTGAACTAAGCTTAGGAAGCGCAAAATCACCCGAAAATTCATTCAGGTTACATTGCGCATCATATGAAATATAGAGCAATCCTTAGCCTGAGCTTAGCTTAGGAAGCGCAAAATCACCCGAAAATACATTCAGGTTACATAGCACATCATATCGAATCTGGTGTTTTCCATTGCGCACTATATTGAATCTGGTGTTTTCCTAAGCCTGAGCTAGGCTTAGGAAGCGCAGAATCACCTGAAAATGCATTTAGGTTACATTGCGCATCATATAGAATCTAGAGCAATCCTAAGCCTGAGCTATGCTTAGGAAGCGCAAAATCACCCGAAATTGCATTCAGGTTACATTGTGCATCATATGGAATCTGGTGTTTTCCTAAGCCTGAGCTAAGTTTAGGAAGCGCAAAATCACTCGAAAATACATTCATGTTACATTGCGCATCATATGGAATCTAGAGCAATCCTTAGCCTGAGCTAAGCTTAGGAAGCGCAAAATCACCCGAAAATACATTCAGGTTACATTGCGTATCATATGGAATCTGGTGTTTTCCTAAGCCTGAGCTAAGTTTAGGAAGCGCAAAATCACACGAAAATGCATTTAGGTTACATTGCACATCATATAGAATCTAGAGCAATCCTAAGCCTGAGCTATGCTTAGGAAGCGCAAAATCAACCGAAAATGCATTCAGGTTACATTGCACATCATATGGAATCTGGTGTTTTCCTAAGCCTGAGCTAAGCTTAGGAAGCGCAAAATCACCCGAAAATGCATTCAGGTTACATTGCGCATCATATGGAATCTAGAGCAATCCTTAGCCTGAACTAAGCTTAGGAAGCGCAAAATCACCCGAAAATTCATTCAGGTTACATTGCGCATCATATGGAATATAGAGCATTCCTTAGCCTGAGCTTAGCTTAGGAAGCGCAAAATCACCCGAAAATACATTCAGGTTACATAGCACATCATATCGACTTTGGTGTTTTCTTAAGCCTGAGCTAAGCTTAGCGCAAAATCACCTGAAAATGCATTCATATAGAATCTAGAGCCACCCGCAAAATCTAGAGCAATTCTTAGCCTAAGCTAAGCTCAGAAAGCGCAAAATCAACCAAAAATGCATTCAGGTTTCATTGCGCATGCTTAGGATTGCTCTAGATTCTATATAATGTGCAATGTAACCTGTTTGCATTTTCAGGTGATTTTGCGCTTCCTTAGCTTAGCTCAGGCTTAGGAAAACACCAGATTCCATATGATGTGCAATGTAACCTGAATGTATTTTCGGGTGATTTTGCGTTTCCTAAGCATGAGCTCAGGCTTAGAAAAACACCAAATTTCATATGATACGCAATGTAACCTGAATGCATTTTCGGGTGATTTTGCGCTTCCTAAGCTTAGTTCAGGCTAAGGATTGCTCTAGATTCCATATGATGCGCAATGTAACCTGAATGCATTTTCGGGTGATTTTTCGCTTCCTTAGCTTAGCTCAGGCTTAGGAAAACACCAGATTCGATATAGTGTGCAATGTAACCTGAATGTATTTTCGGGTGATTTTGCGTTTCCTAAGCATAGCTCAGGCGTAAGAATGCTCTAGATTTTATATGATGCGCAATGTAACCTGAATGAATTTTCGGGTGATTTTGCGCTTCCTAAACTAAGCTCAAGCTTAGGAAAACACAAGATTCCATATGATACGCAATGTAACCTGAATGTATTTTCGGGTGATTTTGCGCTTCCTAAGCTTAGCTCAGGCTAAGGATTGCTCTAGATTCCATATGATGCGCAATGTAACCTGAATGCATTTTCGTGTGATTTTACGCTTCCTAAACTTAGCTCAGGCTTAGGAAAACACCAGATTCCATATGATACGCAATGTAACCTGAATGTATTTTCGGGTGATTTTGCGCTCTGGCTAAGGATTGCTCTAGATTCCATATGATGCGCAATGTAACCTGAATGCATTTTCAGGTGATTTTGCGCTTCCTTAGCTTAGCTCAGGCTTAGGAAAACACCAGATTCCAAATGATGCACAATCCTAAGCCTGAGCTATGCTTAGGAAGCGCAAAATCAGCCGAAAATGCATTCAGGTTACATTGTGCATCATATAGAATCTGGTGTTTTCCTAAGCCTGAGCTAAGTTTAGGAAGCGCAAAATCACTCGAAAATGCATTCAGGTTACATTGCGCATCATATGGAATGTAGAGCAATCCTTAGCCTGAGCTAAGCTTAGGAAGCGCAAAATCACCCGAAAATGCATTCAGGTTACATTGCGTACCATATGGAATCTGGTGTTTTCCTAAGCCTGAGCTAAGTTTAGGAAGCGCAAAATCACACGAAAATGCATTCAGGTTACATTGCACATCATATGGAATCTGGTGTTTTCCTAAGCCTGAGCTAAGCTAAGGAAGCGCAAAATCACCCGAAAATGCATTCAGGTTACATTGCTCATCATATGGAATCTAGAGCAATCCTTAGCCTGAACTAAGCTTAGGAAGCGCAAAATCACCCGAAAATGCATTCAGGTTACATTGCTCATGATATGGAATCTAGAGCAATCCTTAGCCTGAGCTTAGCTTAGGAAGCGCAAAATCACCCGAAAATACATTCAGGTTACATAGCACATCATATCGAATCTGGTGTATTCCATTGCACACTATATCGAATCTGGTGAAGCGCAGAATCACCTGAAAATGCATTTAGGTAACATTGTGCATCATATAGAATCTAGAGCAATCCTTAGCCTGAGCTATGCTTAGGAAGCGCAAAATCACCCGAAATTGCATTCAGGTTACATTGTGCATCATATGGAATCTGGTGTTTTCCTAAGCCTGAGCTAAGTTTAGGAAGCGCAAAATCACTCGAAAATGCATTCATGTTACATTGCGCATCATATGGAATCTAGAGCAATCCTTAGCCTGAGCTAAGCTTAGGAAGCGCAAAATCACCCGAAAATACATTCAGGTTACATTGCGTATCATATGGAATCTGGTGTTTTCCTTAGCCTGAGCTAAGTTTAGGAAGCGCAAAATCACACGAAAATGCATTTAGGTTACATTGCACATCATATAGAATCTAGAGCAATCCTAAGCCTGAGCTATGCTTAGGAAGCGCAAAATCAACCGAAAATGCATTCAGGTTACATTGCTCATCATATGGAATCTAGAGCAATCCTTAGCCTGAACTAAGCTTAGGAAGCGCAAAATCACCCGAAAATTCATTCAGGTTACATTGCGCATCATATGTAATATAGAGCAGGCCTTAGCCTGAGCTTAGCTTAGGAAGCGCAAAATCACCCGAAAATACATTCAGGTTACATAGCACATCATATCGAATTTGGTGTTTTCCATTGCACACTATATCGAATCTGGTGTTTTCCTAAGCCTGAGCTAAGCTTAGGAAGCGCAAAATCATCTGAAAATGCATTAAGGTTACATTGCGCATCATATAGAATCTAGAGCAATCCTAAGCCTGAGCTATGCTTAGGAAACGCAAAATCACCCAAAAATACATTCAGGTTACATTGCACATCATATGGAATCATCATATCGACTTTGGTGTTTTTCTAAGCCTGAGCTAAGCTAAGGAAGCGCAAAATCACCTGAAAATGCATTCAGGCTACATTGCACATCATATGGAATCTAGAGCAATGTAACCTGAATGCATTTTTGGTTTATTTTGCGTTTCCTGAGCTTAGCTCAGACTAATAATTGCTCTAGATTTTGCGGGTGGCTCTAGATTCTATATGAAAGCATTTTCAGGTGATTTGGCGCTTCCTAAGCTTAGCTCAGGCTTAGGAAAACACCAAAGTCGATATGATGTGCTATGTAACCTGAATGTATTTTCGGGTGATTTTGCGCTTCCTAAGCTTAGCTCAGGCTAAAAATTGCTCTAGATTCCATATTTTTATTATAATATTGTTATTATTATGGATCCGCAATGTAACCTGAATGCATTTTCGTGTGATTTTGCGCTTCCTAAGCTTAGCTCAGACTAAAAATTGCTCTAGATTCCAAGCTTAACTCAGGCTTAGGAAAACACAAACTCCATATGCTGCGCAATGTAACCTGAATGTATTTTCGGGTGATTTTTCATGCTTAGGATTGTGCATCATATGGAATCTGGTGTTTTCCTAAGCCTGAGCTAAGCTTAGGAAGCGCAAAATCACCCGAAAATTCATTCAGGTTACATTGCGCATCATATGGAATATATAGCAATCCTTAGCCTGAGCTTAGCTTAGGAAGCGCAAAATCACCCGAAAATACATACATCATATCGAATCTGGTGTTTTCCATTGCACACTATATTGAATCTGGTGTTTTCCTAAGCCTGTGCTAAGCTTAGGAAGCGCAGAATCACCTGAAAATGCATTTAGGTTACATTGTGCATCATATAGAATCTAGAGCAATCCTAAGCCTGAGCTATGCTTAGGAAGCGCACAATCACCCGAAAATGCATTCAGGTTACATTGTGCATCATATGGAATCTGGCGTTTTCCTAATCCTGAGCTAAGTTTAGGAAGCGCAAAATCACTCGAAAATGCATTCAGGTTACATTGCGCATCATATGGAATCTAGAGCAATCCTTAGCCTGAGCTAAGCTAAGGAAGCGCAAAATCACCCGAAAATACATTCAGGTTACATTGCGTATCATATGTAACTAAGCTAAGGAAGCGCAAAATCACCTGAAAATGCATTCAGGTTACATTGCGCATCATATGGAATCTAGAGCAATCCTTAGCCTGAACTAAGCTTAGGAAGCGCAAAATCACCCGAAAATTCATTCAGGTTACATTGCGCATCATATGGAATATAGAGCAATCCTTAGCCTGAGCTTAGCTTAGGAAGCGCAAAATCACCCGAAAATACATTCAGGTTACATAGCACATCATATCGAATCTGGTGTTTTCCATTGCACACTATATTGAATCTGGTGTTTTCCTAAGCCTGAGCTAGGCTTAGGAAGCGCAGAATCACCTGAAAATGCATTTAGGTTACATTGCGCATCATATAGAATCTAGAGCAATCCTAAGCCTGAGCTATGCTTAGGAAGCGCAAAATCACCCGAAATTGCATTCAGGTTACATTGTGCATCATATGGAATCTGGTGTTTTCCTAAGCCTGAGCTAAGTTTAGGAAGCGCAAAATCACTCGAAAATGCATTCATGTTACATTGCGCATCATATGGAATCTAGAGCAATCCTTAGCCTGAGCTAAGCTTAGGAAGCGCAAAATCACCCGAAAATACATTCAGGTTACATAGCACATCATATCGAATCTGGTGTTTTCCATTGCACACTATATTGAATCTGGTGTTTTCCTAAGCCTGAGCTAGGCTTAGGAAGCGCAGAATCACCTGAAAATGCATTCAGGTTACATTGCGCATCATATAGAATCTAGAGCAATCTTTAGCCTGAACTAAGCTTAGGAAGCGCAAAATCACCCGAAAATTCATTCAGGTTACATTGCGCATCATATGAAATATAGAGCAATCCTTAGCCTGAGCTTAGCTTAGGAAGCGCAAAATCACCCGAAAATACATTCAGGTTACATAGCACATCATATCGAATCTGGTGTTTTCCATTGCGCACTATATTGAATCTGGTGTTTTCCTAAGCCTGAGCTAAGTTTAGGAAGCGCAAAATCACTCGAAAATGCATTCATGTTACATTGCGCATCATATGGAATCTAGAGCAATCCTAAGCCTGAGCTATGCTTAGGAAGCGCAAAATCAACCGAAAATGCATTCAGGTTACATTGCACATCATATGGAATCTGGTGTTTTCCTAAGCCTGAGCTAAGCTTAGGAAGCGCAAAATCACCCGAAAATGCATTCAGGTTACATTGCGCATCATATGGAATCTAGAGCAATCCTTAGCCTGAACTAAGCTTAGGAAGCGCAAAATCACCCGAAAATTCATTCAGGTTACATTGCGCATCATATGGAATATAGAGCAATCCTTAGCCTGAGCTTAGCTTAGGAAGCGCAAAATCACCCGAAAATACATTCAGGTTACATAGCACATCATATCGACTTTGGTGTTTTCTTAAGCCTGAGCTAAGCTTAGCGCAAAATCACCTGAAAATGCATTCATATAGAATCTAGAGCCACCCGCAAAATCTAGAGCAATTCTTAGCCTAAGCTAAGCTCAGAAAGCGCAAAATCAACCAAAAATGCATTCAGGTTTCATTGCGCATGCTTGGGATTGCTCTAGATTCTATATAATGTGCAATGTAACCTGTTTGCATTTTCAGGTGATTTTGCGCTTCCTTAGCTTAGCTCCAGGCTTAGGAAAACACCAGATTCCATATGATGTGCAATGTAACCTGAATGTATTTTCGGTTGATTTTGCGTTTCCTAAGCATGAGCTCAGGCTTAGAAAAACACCAAATTTCATATGATACGCAATGTAACCTGAATGCATTTTCGGGTGATTTTGCGCTTCCTAAGCTTAGTTCAGGCTAAGGATTGCTCTAGATTCCATATGATGCGCAATGTAACCTGAATGCATTTTCGGGTGATTTTGCGTTTCCTAAGCATAGCTCAGGCTTAGGATTGCTCTAGATTTTATATGATGCGCAATGTAACCTGAATGAATTTTCGGGTGATTTTGCGCTTCCTAAACTAAGCTCAAGCTTAGGAAAACACAAGATTCCATATGATACGCAATGTAACCTGAATGTATTTTCGGGTGATTTTGCGCTTCCTAAGCTTAGCTCAGGCTAAGAATTGCTCTAGATTCCATATGATGCGCAATGTAACCTGAATGCATTTTCGTGTGATTTTGCGCTTCCTAAACTTAGCTCAGGCTTAGGAAAACACCAGATTCCATATGATACGCAATGTAACCTGAATGTATTTTCGGGTGATTTTGCGCTCTGGCTAAGGATTGCTCTAGATTCCATATGATGCGCAATGTAACCTGAATGCATTTTCGGGTGATTTTGCGCTTCCTTAGCTTAGCTCAGGCTTAGGAAAACACCAGATTCCAAATGATGCACAATCCTAAGCCTGAGCTATGCTTAGGAAGCGCAAAATCAGCCGAAAATGCATTCAGGTTACATTGTGCATCATATAGAATCTGGTGTTTTCCTAAGCCTGAGCTAAGTTTAGGAAGCGTAAAATCACTCGAAAATGCATTCAGGTTACATTGCGCATCATATGGAATCTAGAGCAATCCTTAGCCTGAGCTATGCTTAGGAAGCGCAAAATCACCCGAAAATGCATTCAGGTTACATTGCGTACCATATGGAATCTGGTGTTTTCCTAAGCCTGAGCTAAGTTTAGGAAGCGCAAAATCACCCGAAAATGCATTCAGGTTACATTGCACATCATATGGAATCTGGTGTTTTCCTAAGCCTTAGCTAAGCTAAGGAAGCGCAAAATCACCCGAAAATGCATTCAGGTTACATTGCTCATCATATGGAATCTAGAGCAATCCTTAGCCTGAACTAAGCTTAGGAAGCGCAAAATCACCCGAAAATGCATTCAGGTTACATTGCTCATCATATGGAATCTAGAGCAATCCTTAGCCTGAGCTTAGCTTAGGAAGCGCAAAATCACCCGAAAATACATTCAGGTTACATAGCACATCATATCGAATCTGGTGTATTCCATTGCACACTATATCGAATCTGGTGTTTTCCTAAGCCTGAGCTAAGCTTAGGAAGCGTAAAATCATCTGAAAATGCATTAAGGTTACATTGCGCATCATATAGAATAAAGAGCAATCCTTAGCCTGAGCATAGCTAAGGAAGCGCAAAATCACCCGAAAATTCATTCAGGTTACATTGCGCATCATATGGAATATAGAGCAATCCTTAGCCTGAGCTTAGCTTAGGGAGCGCAAAATCACCCGAAAATACATACATCATATCGAATCTGGTGTTTTCCATTGCACACTATATTGAATCTGGTGTTTTCCTAAGCCTGTGCTAAGCTTAGGAAGCGCAGAATCACCTGAAAATGCATTTAGGTTACATTGTGCATCATATAGAATCTAGAGCAATCCTAAGCCTGAGCTATGCTTAGGAAGCGCACAATCACCCGAAAATGCATTCAGGTTACATTGTGCATCATATGGAATCTGGCGTTTTCCTAATCCTGAGCTAAGTTTAGGAAGCGCAAAATCACTCGAAAATGCATTCAGGTTACATTGCGCATCATATGGAATCTAGAGCAATCCTTAGCCTGAGCTAAGCTAAGGAAGCGCAATATCACCCGAAAATACATTCAGGTTACATTGCGTATCATATGTAACTAAGCTAAGGAAGCGCAGAATCACCTGAAAATGCATTTAGGTAACATTGTGCATCATATAGAATCTAGAGCAATCCTAAGCCTGAGCTATGCTTAGGAAGCGCAAAATCACTCGAAAATGCATTCAGGTTACATTGCGCATCATATGGAATCTAGAGCAATCCTTAGCCTGAGCTAAGCTAAGGAAGCGCAAAATCACCCGAAAATACATTCAGGTTACATTGCGTATCATATGTAACTAAGCTAAGGAAGCGCAGAATCACCTGAAAATGCATTTAGGTAACATTGTGCATCATATAGAATCTAGAGCAATCCTTAGCCTGAGCTATGCTTAGGAAGCGCAAAATCACCCGAAATTGCATTCAGGTTACATTGTGCATCATATGGAATCTGGTGTTTTCCTAAGCCTGAGCTAAGTTTAGGAAGCGCAAAATCACTCGAAAATGCATTCATGTTACATTGCGCATCGTATGGAATCTAGAGCAATGCTTAGCCTGAGCTAAGCTTAGGAAGCGCAAAATCACCCGAAAATACATTCAGGTTACATTGCGTATCATATGGAATCTGGTGTTTTCCTTAGCCTGAGCTAAGTTTAGGAAGCGCAAAATCACACGAAAATGCATTTAGGTTACATTGCACATCATATAGAATCTAGAGCAATCCTAAGCCTGAGCTATGCTTAGGAAGCGCAAAATCAACCGAAAATGCATTCAGGTTACATTGCTCATCATATGGAATCTAGAGCAATCCTTAGCCTGAACTAAGCTTAGGAAGCGCAAAATCACCCGAAAATTCATTCAGGTTACATTGCGCATCATATGTAATATAGAGCAGGCCTTAGCCTGAGCTTAGCTTAGGAAGCGCAAAATCACCCGAAAATACATTCAGGTTACATAGCACATCATATCGAATTTGGTGTTTTCCATTGCACACTATATCGAATCTGGTGTTTTCCTAAGCCTGAGCTAAGCTTAGGAAGCGCAAAATCATCTGAAAATGCATTAAGGTTACATTGCGCATCATATAGAATCTAGAGCAATCCTAAGCCTGAGCTATGCTTAGGAAACGCAAAATCACCTGAAAATGCATTCAGGCTACATTGCACATCATATAGAATCTAGAGCAATCCTTAGCATGTGCAATGTAACCTGAATGCATTTTTGGTTTATTTTGCGCTTCCTGAGCTTAGCTCAGACTAATAATTGCTCTAGATTTTGCGGGTGGCTCTAGATTCTATATGAAAGCATTTTCAGGTGATTTGGCGCTTCCTAAGCTTAGCTCAGGCTTAGGAAAACACCAAAGTCGATATGATGTGCTATGTAACCTGAATGTATTTTCGGGTGATTTTGCGCTTCCTAAGCTTAGCTCAGGCTAAAAATTGCTCTAGATTCCATATTTTTATTATAATATTGTTATTATTATGGATCCGCAATGTAACCTGAATGCATTTTCGTGTGATTTTGCGCTTCCTAAGCTTAGCTCAGACTAAAAATTGCTCTAGATTCCAAGCTTAACTCAGGCTTAGGAAAACACAAACTCCATATGATGCGCAATGTAACCTGAATGTATTTTCGGGTGATTTTTCATGCTTAGGATTGTGCATCATATGGAATCTGGTGTGTTCCTAAGCCTGAGCTAAGCTTAGGAAGCGCAAAATCACCCGAAAATTCATTCAGGTTACATTGCGCATCATATGGAATATATAGCAATCCTTAGCCTGAGCTTAGCTTAGGAAGCGCAAAATCACCCGAAAATACATACATCATATCGAATCTGGTGTTTTCCATTGCACACTATATTGAATCTGGTGTTTTCCTAAGCCTGTGCTAAGCTTAGGAAGCGCAGAATCACCTGAAAATGCATTTAGGTTACATTGTGCATCATATAGAATCTAGAGCAATCCTAAGCCTGAGCTATGCTTAGGAAGCGCACAATCACCCGAAAATGCATTCAGGTTACATTGTGCATCATATGGAATCTGGCGTTTTCCTAATCCTGAGCTAAGTTTAGGAAGCGCAAAATCACTCGAAAATGCATTCAGGTTACATTGCGCATCATATGGAATCTAGAGCAATCCTTAGCCTGAGCTAAGCTAAGGAAGCGCAATATCACCCGAAAATACATTCAGGTTACATTGCGTATCATATGTAACTAAGCTAAGGAAGCGCAGAATCACCTGAAAATGCATTTAGGTAACATTGTGCATCATATAGAATCTAGAGCAATCCTAAGCCTGAGCTATGCTTAGGAAGCGCAAAATCACTCGAAAATGCATTCAGGTTACATTGCGCATCATATGGAATGTAGAGCAATCCTTAGCCTGAGCTAAGCTAAGGAAGCGCAAAATCACCCGAAAATACATTCAGGTTACATTGCGTATCATATGAAACTAAGCAAAGGAAGCGCAGAATCACCTGAAAATGCATTTAGGTAACATTGTGCATCATATAGAATCTAGAGCAATCCTTAGCCTGAGCTATGCTTAGGAAGCGCAAAATCACCCGAAATTGCATTCAGGTTACATTGTGCATCATATGGAATCTGGCGTTTTCCTAATCCTGAGCTAAGTTTAGGAAGCGCAAAATCACTCGAAAATGCATTCAGGTTACATTGCGCATCATATGGAATCTAGAGCAATCCTTAGCCTGAGCTAAGCTAAGGAAGCGCAAAATCACCCGAAAATACATTCAGGTTACATTGCGTATCATATGTAACTAAGCTAAGGAAGCGCAAAATCACCTGAAAATGCATTCAGGTTACATTGCGCATCATATGGAATCTAGAGCAATCCTTAGCCTGAACTAAGCTTAGGAAGCGCAAAATCACCCGAAAATTCATTCAGGTTACATTGCGCATCATATGGAATGTAGAGCAATCCTTAGCCTGAGCTTAGCTTAGGAAGCGCAAAATCACCCGAAAATACATTCAGGTTACATAGCACATCATATCGAATCTGGTGTTTTCCATTGCACACTATATTGAATCTGGTGTTTTCCTAAGCCTGAGCTAGGCTTAGGAAGCGCAGAATCACCTGAAAATGCATTTAGGTTACATTGCGCATCATATAGAATCTAGAGCAATCCTAAGCCTGAGCTATGCTTAGGAAGCGCAAAATCACCCGAAATTGCATTCAGGTTACATTGTGCATCATATGGAATCTGGTGTTTTCCTAAGCCTGAGCTAAGTTTAGGAAGCGCAAAATCACTCGAAAATGCATTCATGTTACATTGCGCATCATATGGAATCTAGAGCAATCCTTAGCCTGAGCTAAGCTTAGGAAGCGCAAAATCACCCGAAAATACATTCAGGTTACATAGCACATCATATCGAATCTGGTGTTTTCCATTGCACACTATATTGAATCTGGTGTTTTCCTAAGCCTGAGCTAGGCTTAGGAAGCGCAGAATCACCTGAAAATGCATTCAGGTTACATTGCGCATCATATAGAATCTAGAGCAATCTTTAGCCTGAACTAAGCTTAGGAAGCGCAAAATCACCCGAAAATTCATTCAGGTTACATTGCGCATCATATGAAATATAGAGCAATCCTTAGCCTGAGCTTAGCTTAGGAAGCGCAAAATCACCCGAAAATACATTCAGGTTACATAGCACATCATATCGAATCTGGTGTTTTCCATTGCGCACTATATTGAATCTGGTGTTTTCCTAAGCCTGAGCTAGGCTTAGGAAGCGCAGAATCACCTGAAAATGCATTTAGGTTACATTGCGCATCATATAGAATCTAGAGCAATCCTAAGCCTGAGCTATGCTTAGGAAGCGCAAAATCACCCGAAATTGCATTCAGGTTACATTGTGCATCATATGGAATCTGGTGTTTTCCTAAGCCTGAGCTAAGTTTAGGAAGCGCAAAATCACTCGAAAATGCATTCATGTTACATTGCGCATCATATGGAATCTAGAGCAATCCTAAGCCTGAGCTATGCTTAGGAAGCGCAAAATCAACCGAAAATGCATTCAGGTTACATTGCACATCATATGGAATCTGGTGTTTTCCTAAGCCTGAGCTAAGCTTAGGAAGCGCAAAATCACCCGAAAATGCATTCAGGTTACATTGCGCATCATATGGAATCTAGAGCAATCCTTAGCCTGAACTAAGCTTAGGAAGCGCAAAATCACCCGAAAATTCATTCAGGTTACATTGCGCATCATATGGAATATAGAGCAATCCTTAGCCTGAGCTTAGCTTAGGAAGCGCAAAATCACCCGAAAATACATTCAGGTTACATAGCACATCATATCGACTTTGGTGTTTTCTTAAGCCTGAGCTAAGCTTAGCGCAAAATCACCTGAAAATGCATTTATATGGAATCTAGAGCCACCCGCAAAATCTAGAGCAATTCTTAGCCTAAGCTAAGCTCAGAAAGCGCAAAATCAACCAAAAATGCATTCAGGTTTCATTGCGCATGCTTAGGATTGCTCTAGATTCTATATAATGTGCAATGTAACCTGTTTGCATTTTCAGGTGATTTTGCGCTTCCTTAGCTTAGCTCAGGCTTAGGAAAACACCAGATTCCATATGATGTGCAATGTAACCTGAATGTATTTTCGGTTGATTTTGCGTTTCCTAAGCATGAGCTCAGGCTTAGAAAAACACCAAATTTCATATGATACGCAATGTAACCTGAATGCATTTTCGGGTGATTTTGCGCTTCCTAAGCTTAGTTCAGGCTAAGGATTGCTCTAGATTCCATATGATGCGCAATGTAACCTGAATGCATTTTCGGGTGATTTTGCGTTTCCTAAGCATAGCTCAGGCTTAGGATTGCTCTAGATTTTATATGATGCGCAATGTAACCTGAATGAATTTTCGGGTGATTTTGCGCTTCCTAAACTAAGCTCAAGCTTAGGAAAACACAAGATTCCATATGATACGCAATGTAACCTGAATGTATTTTCGGGTGATTTTGCGCTTCCTAAGCTTAGCTCAGGCTAAGAATTGCTCTAGATTCCATATGATGCGCAATGTAACCTGAATGCATTTTCGTGTGATTTTGCGCTTCCTAAACTTAGCTCAGGCTTAGGAAAACACCAGATTCCATATGATACGCAATGTAACCTGAATGTATTTTCGGGTGATTTTGCGCTCTGGCTAAGGATTGCTCTAGATTCCATATGATGCGCAATGTAACCTGAATGCATTTTCAGGTGATTTTGCGCTTCCTTAGCTTAGCTCAGGCTTAGGAAAACACCAGATTCCAAATGATGCACAATCCTAAGCCTGAGCTATGCTTAGGAAGCGCAAAATCAGCCGAAAATGCATTCAGGTTACATTGTGCATCATATAGAATCTGGTGTTTTCCTAAGCCTGAGCTAAGTTTAGGAAGCGCAAAATCACTCGAAAATGCATTCAGGTTACATTGCGCATCATATGGAATCTAGAGCAATCCTTAGCCTGAGCTATGCTTAGGAAGCGCAAAATCACCCGAAAATGCATTCAGGTTACATTGCGTACCATATGGAATCTGGTGTTTTCCTAAGCCTGAGCTAAGTTTAGGAAGCGCAAAATCACCCGAAAATGCATTCAGGTTACATTGCACATCATATGGAATCTGGTGTTTTCCTAAGCCTGAGCTAAGCTAAGGAAGCGCAAAATCACCCGAAAATGCATTCAGGTTACATTGCTCATCATATGGAATCTAGAGCAATCCTTAGCCTGAACTAAGCTTAGGAAGCGCAAAATCACCCGAAAATGCATTCAGGTTACATTGCTCATCATATGGAATCTAGAGCAATCCTTAGCCTGAGCTTAGCTTAGGAAGCGCAAAATCACCCGAAAATACATTCAGGTTACATAGCACATCATATCGAATCTGGTGTATTCCATTGCACACTATATCGAATCTGGTGTTTTCCTAAGCCTGAGCTAAGCTTAGGAAGCGTAAAATCATCTGAAAATGCATTAAGGTTACATTGCGCATCATATAGAATAAAGAGCAATCCTTAGCCTGAGCATAGCTAAGGAAGCGCAAAATCACCCGAAAATTCATTCAGGTTACATTGCGCATCATATGGAATCTAGAGCAATCCTTAGCCTGAGCTTAGCTTAGGAAGCGCAAAATCACCCGAAAATACATACATCATATCGAATCTGGTGTTTTCCATTGCACACTATATTGAATCTGGTGTTTTCCTAAGCCTGTGCTAAGCTTAGGAAGCGCAGAATCACCTGAAAATGCATTTAGGTTACATTGTGCATCATATAGAATCTAGAGCAATCCTAAGCCTGAGCTATGCTTAGGAAGCGCACAATCACCCGAAAATGCATTCAGGTTACATTGTGCATCATATGGAATCTGGCGTTTTCCTAATCCTGAGCTAAGTTTAGGAAGCGCAAAATCACTCGAAAATGCATTCAGGTTACATTGCGCATCATATGGAATCTAGAGCAATCCTTAGCCTGAGCTAAGCTAAGGAAGCGCAATATCACCCGAAAATACATTCAGGTTACATTGCGTATCATATGTAACTAAGCTAAGGAAGCGCAGAATCACCTGAAAATGCATTTAGGTAACATTGTGCATCATATAGAATCTAGAGCAATCCTAAGCCTGAGCTATGCTTAGGAAGCGCAAAATCACTCGAAAATGCATTCAGGTTACATTGCGCATCATATGGAATCTAGAGCAATCCTTAGCCTGAGCTAAGCTAAGGAAGCGCAAAATCACCCGAAAATACATTCAGGTTACATTGCGTATCATATGTAACTAAGCTAAGGAAGCGCAGAATCACCTGAAAATGCATTTAGGTAACATTGTGCATCATATAGAATCTAGAGCAATCCTTAGCCTGAGCTATGCTTAGGAAGCGCAAAATCACCCGAAATTGCATTCAGGTTACATTGTGCATCATATGGAATCTGGTGTTTTCCTAAGCCTGAGCAAAGTTTAGGAAGCGCAAAATCACTCGAAAATGCATTCATGTTACATTGCGCATCATATGGAATCTAGAGCAATCCTTAGCCTGAGCTAAGCTTAGGAAGCGCAAAATCACCCGAAAATACATTCAGGTTACATTGCGTATCATATGGAATCTGGTGTTTTCCTTAGCCTGAGCTAAGTTTAGGAAGCGCAAAATCACACGAAAATGCATTTAGGATACATTGCACATCATATAGAATCTAGAGCAATCCTAAGCCTGAGCTATGCTTAGGAAGCGCAAAATCAACCGAAAATGCATTCAGGTTACATTGCTCATCATATGGAATCTAGAGCAATCCTTAGCCTGAACTAAGCTTAGGAAGCGCAAAATCACCCGAAAATTCATTCAGGTTACATTGCGCATCATATGTAATATAGAGCAGGCCTTAGCCTGAGCTTAGCTTAGGAAGCGCAAAATCACCCGAAAATACATTCAGGTTACATAGCACATCATATCGAATTTGGTGTTTTCCATTGCACACTATATCGAATCTGGTGTTTTCCTAAGCCTGAGCTAAGCTTAGGAAGCGCAAAATCATCTGAAAATGCATTAAGGTTACATTGCGCATCATATAGAATCTAGAGCAATCCTAAGCCTGAGCTATGCTTAGGAAACGCAAAATCACCTGAAAATGCATTCAGGCTACATTGCACATCATATAGAATCTAGAGCAATCCTTAGCATGTGCAATGTAACCTGAATGCATTTTTGGTTTATTTTGCGCTTCCTGAGCTTAGCTCAGACTAATAATTGCTCTAGATTTTGCGGGTGGCTCTAGATTCTATATGAAAGCATTTTCAGGTGATTTGGCGCTTCCTAAGCTTAGCTCAGGCTTAGGAAAACACCAAAGTCGATATGATGTGCTATGTAACCTGAATGTATTTTCGGGTGATTTTGCGCTTCCTAAGCTTAGCTCAGGCTAAAAATTGCTCTAGATTCCATATTTTTATTATAATATTGTTATTATTATGGATCCGCAATGTAACCTGAATGCATTTTCGTGTGATTTTGCGCTTCCTAAGCTTAGCTCAGACTAAAAATTGCTCTAGATTCCAAGCTTAACTCAGGCTTAGGAAAACACAAACTCCATATGATGCGCAATGTAACCTGAATGTATTTTCGGGTGATTTTTCATGCTTAGGATTGTGCATCATATGGAATCTGGTGTTTTCCTAAGCCTGAGCTAAGCTTAGGAAGCGCAAAATCACCCGAAAATTCATTCAGGTTACATTGCGCATCATATGGAATATATAGCAATCCTTAGCCTGAGCTTAGCTTAGGAAGCGCAAAATCACCCGAAAATACATACATCATATCGAATCTGGTGTTTTCCATTGCACACTATATTGAATCTGGTGTTTTCCTAAGCCTGTGCTAAGCTTAGGAAGCGCAGAATCACCTGAAAATGCATTTAGGTTACATTGTGCATCATATAGAATCTAGAGCAATCCTAAGCCTGAGCTATGCTTAGGAAGCGCACAATCACCCGAAAATGCATTCAGGTTACATTGTGCATCATATGGAATCTGGCGTTTTCCTAATCCTGAGCTAAGTTTAGGAAGCGCAAAATCACTCGAAAATGCATTCAGGTTACATTGCGCATCATATGGAATCTAGAGCAATCCTTAGCCTGAGCTTAGCTAAGGAAGCGCAATATCACCCAAAAATACATTCAGGTTACATTGCGTATCATATGTAACTAAGCTAAGGAAGCGCAGAATCACCTGAAAATGCATTTAGGTAACATTGTGCATCATATAGAATCTAGAGCAATCCTAAGCCTGAGCTATGCTTAGGAAGCGCAAAATCAATCGAAAATGCATTCAGGTTACATTGCGCATCATATGGAATCTAGAGCAATCCTTAGCCTGAGCTAAGCTAAGGAAGCGCAAAATCACCCGAAAATACATTCAGGTTACATTGCGTATCATATGAAACTAAGCTAAGGAAGCGCAGAATCACCTGAAAATGCATTTAGGTAACATTGTGCATCATATAGAATCTAGAGCAATCCTTAGCCTGAGCTATGCTTAGGAAGCGCAAAATCACCCGAAATTGCATTCAGGTTACATTGTGCATCATATGGAATCTGGCGTTTTCCTAATCCTGAGCTAAGTTTAGGAAGCGCAAAATCACTCGAAAATGCATTCAGGTTACATTGCGCATCATATGGAATCTAGAGCAATCCTTAGCCTGAGCTAAGCTAAGGAAGCGCAAAATCACCCGAAAATACATTCAGGTTACATTGCGTATCATATGTAACTAAGCTAAGGAAGCGCAAAATCACCTGAAAATGCATTCAGGTTACATTGCGCATCATATGGAATCTAGAGCAATCCTTAGCCTGAACTAAGCTTAGGAAGCGCAAAATCACCCGAAAATTCATTCAGGTTACATTGCGCATCATATGGAATATAGAGCAATCCTAAGCCTGAGCTTAGCTTAGGAAGCGCAAAATCACCCGAAAATACATTCAGGTTACATAGCACATCATATCGTATCTGGTGTTTTCCATTGCACACTATATTGAATCTGGTGTTTTCCTAAGCCTGAGCTAGGCTTAGGAAGCGCAGAATCACCTGAAAATGCATTTAGGTTACATTGCGCATCATATAGAATCTAGAGCAATCCTAAGCCTGAGCTATGCTTAGGAAGCGCAAAATCACCCGAAAATTCATTCAGGTTACATTGCGCATCATATGGAATATAGAGCAATCCTTAGCCTGAGCTTAGCTTAGGAAGCGCAAAATCACCCGAAATTGCATTCAAGTTACATTGTGCATCATATGGAATCTGGTGTTTTCCTAAGCCTGAGCTAAGTTTAGGAAGCGCAAAATCACTCGAAAATGCATTCATGTTACATTGCGCATCATATGGAATCTAGAGCAATCCTTAGCCTGAGCTTAGCTAAGGAAGCGCAAAATCACCCGAAAATACATTCAGGTTACATAGCACATCATATCGTATCTGGTGATTTCCATTGCACACTATATTGAATCTGGTGTTTTCCTAAGCCTGAGTTAGGCTAAGGAAGCGCAAAATCACCTGAAAATACATTTAGGTTACATTGCGCATCATATAGAATCTGGAGCAATCCTAAGCCTGAGCTATGCTTAGGAAGCGCAAAATCACCCGAAATTGCATTCAGGTTACATTGTGCATCATATGGAATCTGGTGTTTTCCTAAGCCTGAGCTAAGTTTAGGAAGCGCAAAATCACTCGAAAATGCATTCATGTTACATTGCGCATCATATGGAATCTAGAGCAATCCTTAGCCTGAGCTAAGCTTAGGAAGCGCAAAATCACCCGAAAATACATTCAGGTTACATTGCGTATCATATGGAATCTGGTGTTTTCCTAAGCCTGAGCTAAGTTTAGGAAGCGCAAAATCACACGAAAATGCATTTAGGTTACATTGCACATCATATAGAATCTAGAGCAATCCTAAGCCTGAGCTATGCTTAGGAAGCGCAAAATCAACCGAAAATGCATTCAGGTTACATTGCACATCATATGGAATCTGGTGTTTTCCTAAGCCTGAGCTAAGCTTAGGAAGCGCAAAATCACCCGAAAATGCATTCAGGTTACATTGCGCATCATATGGAATCTAGAGCAATCCTTAGCCTGAACTAAGCTTAGGAAGCGCAAAATCACCCGAAAATTCATTCAGGTTACATTGCGCATCATATGGAATATAGAGCAATCCTTAGCCTGAGCTTAGCTTAGGAAGCGCAAAATCACCCGAAAATACATTCAGGTTACATAGCACATCATATCGACTTTGGTGTTTTCTTAAGCCTGAGCTAAGCTTAGCGCAAAATCACCTGAAAATGCATTCATATAGAATCTAGAGCCACCCGCAAAATCTAGAGCAATTCTTAGCCTAAGCTAAGCTCAGAAAGTGCAAAATCAACCAAAAATGCATTCAGGTTTCATTGCGCATGCTTAGGATTGCTCTAGATTCTATATAATGTGCAATGTAACCTGTTTGCATTTTCAGGTGATTTTGCGCTTCCTTAGCTTAGCTCAGGCTTAGGAAAACACCAGATTCCATATGATGTGCAATGTAACCTGAATGTATTTTCGGGTGATTTTGCGTTTCCTAAGCATGAGCTCAGGCTTAGAAAAACACCAAATTTCATATGATACGCAATGTAACCTGAATGCATTTTCGGGTGATTTTGCGCTTCCTAAGCTTAGTTCAGGCTAAGGATTGCTCTAGATTCCATATGATGCGCAATGTAACCTGAATGCATTTTCGGGTGATTTTGCGCTTCCTTAGCTTAGCTCAGGCTTAGGAAAACACCAGATTCGATATAGTGTGCAATGTAACCTGAATGTATTTTCGGGTGATTTTGCGTTTCCTAAGCATAGCTCAGGCTTAGGATTGCTCTAGATTTTATATGATGCGCAATGTAACCTGAATGAATTTTCGGGTGATTTTGCGCTTCCTAAACTAAGCTCAAGCTTAGGAAAACACAAGATTCCATATGATACGCAATGTAACCTGAATGTATTTTCGGGTGATTTTGCGCTTCCTAAGCTTAGCTCAGGCTAAGAATTGCTCTAGATTCCATATGATGCGCAATGTAACCTGAATGCATTTTCGTGTGATTTTGCGCTTCCTAAACTTAGCTCAAGCTTAGGAAAACACCAGATTCCATATGATACGCAATGTAACCTGAATGTATTTTCGGGTGATTTTGCGCTCTGGCTAAGGATTGCTCTAGATTCCATATGATGCGCAATGTAACCTGAATGCATTTTCAGGTGATTTTGCGCTTCCTTAGCTTAGCTCAGGCTTAGGAAAACACCAGATTCCAAATGATGCACAATCCTAAGCCTGAGCTATGCTTATGAAGCGCAAAATCAACCGAAAATGCATTCAGGTTACATTGTGCATCATATAGAATCTGGTGTTTTCCTAAGCCTGAGCTAAGTTTAGGAAGCGCAAAATCACTCGAAAATGCATTCAGGTTACATTGCGCATCATATGGAATCTAGAGCAATCCTTAGCCTGAGCTATGCTTAGGAAGCGCAAAATCACCCGAAAATGCATTCAGGTTACATTGCGTACCATATGGAATCTGGTGTTTTCCTAAGCCTGAGCTAAGTTTAGGAAGCGCAAAATCACACGAAAATGCATTCAGGTTACATTGCACATCATATGGAATCTGGTGTTTTCCTAAGCCTGAGCTAAGCTAAGGAAGCGCAAAATCACCCGAAAATGCATTCAGGTTACATTGCTCATCATATGGAATCTAGAGCAATCCTTAGCCTGAACTAAGCTTAGGAAGCGCAAAATCACCCGAAAATGCATTCAGGTTACATTGCTCATCATATGGAATCTAGAGCAATCCTTAGCCTGAGCTAGGAAGCGCAAAATCACCCGAAAATACATTCAGGTTACATAGCACATCATATCGAATTTGGTGTATTCCATTGCACACTATATCGAATCTGGTGTTTTCCTAAGCCTGAGCTAAGCTTAGGAAGCGTAAAATCATCTGAAAATGCATTAAGGTTACATTGCGCATCATATAGAATCTAGAGCAATCCTAAGCCTGAGCTAAGCTAAGGAAGCGCAAAATCACCTGAAAATGCATTCAGGCTACATTGCACATCATATCGAATTTGGTGTATTCCATTGCACACTATATCGAATCTGGTGTTTTCCTAAGCCTGAGCTATGCTTAGGAAACGCAAAATCACCCGAAAATACATTCAGGTTACATTGCACATCATATGGAATCTGGTGTTTTCCTAAGCCTGAGCTAAGCTAAGGAAGCGCAAAATCACCTGAAAATGCATTCAGGCTACATTGCACATCATATAGAATCTAGAGCAATCCTTAGCATGTGCAATGTAACCAGAATGCATTTTTGGTTTATTTTGCGCTTCCTGAGCTTAGCTCAGACTAATAATTGCTCTAGATTTTGCGGGTGGCTCTAGATTCTATATGAAAGCATTTTCAGGTGATTTTGCGCTTCCTAAGCTTAGCTCAGGCTTAGGAAAACACCAAAGTCGATATGATGTGCTATGTAACCTGAATGTATTTTCGGGTGATTTTGCGCTTCCTAAGCTTAGCTCAGGCTTAAAATTGCTCTAGATTCCATATTTTTATTATAATATTGTTATTATTATGGATCCGCAATGTAACCTGAATGCATTTTCGTGTGATTTTGCGCTTCCTAAGCTTAGCTCAGACTAAAAATTGCTCTAGATTCCAAGCTTAACTCAGGCTTAGGAAAACACAAACTCCATATGATGCGCAATGTAACCTGAATGTATTTTCGGGTGATTTTTCATGCTTAGGATTGTGCATCATATGGAATCTGGTGTTTTCCTAAGCCTGAGCTAAGCTTAGGAAGCGCAAAATCACCCGAAAATTCATTCAGGTTACATTGCGCATCATATGGAATAAAGAGCAATCCTTAGCCTGAGCTTAGCTAAGGAAGCGCAAAATCACCCGAAAATTCATTCAGGTTACATTGCGCATCATATGGAATATAGAGCAATCCTTAGCCTGAGCTTAGCTTAGGAAGCGCAAAATCACCCGAAAATACATACATCATATCGAATCTGGTGTTTTCCATTGCACACTATATTGAATCTGGTGTTTTCCTAAGCCTGTGCTAAGCTTAGGAAGCGCAGAATCACCTGAAAATGCATTTAGGTTACATTGTGCATCATATAGAATCTAGAGCAATCCTAAGCCTGAGCTATGCTTAGGAAGCGCACAATCACCCGAAATAGTTATTTATGTAACGAGTTGCAAAAAGTTGATTTTTTCAGCACGAGTCGTACATTTATCCAACGAGGCTT
>NW_026917344.1:0-25000 GCF_035046485.1 Aedes albopictus
TTTCTAAGTTTGATAAACGACTGAAATTTTACCATAAAGTAGGTATATCTGATTTTTTTTCAGTAATATTTAGTGCTGGTACTATACTGCCCCACTCGCAAAACAGTCCCATATGAATAGGAAACCTAGCAAAGATGGGACTATTATGCGAGTGGCGGCAGTATATGTAGCTCCTAAGAAAAATATAAATTAGGAAACTTTCCATTATACAAGATATTTTCAGCATTAGTGTTGATTTGTTTGAAAGTGCCAAATTTCGTGCACGGGTTCCAAATTTTGTTCAAAATGGGTCCAAATTTCGCTCACTCTGAAAGACGTAGAATTCGCCTAAATGTGTTAATTTTTAAAACGCATACTCGTACAATACCCATGAAACCATAACGTTTAGGTAAAATCCATGTCTGTGATGAAATTTTAATAAATATTTGCTGTTTTCCATATTCGTCCCGGATGTTTACATTAATATTTCCAAAAATCCTTTTGTAGTTTTAAGGTTTATTAGGTATTTTTGGCGTTTGTTTTGTTCCTTAATTGACATTTTTACTCGAGTTTTTACTAAACAATATATTGCTTGCTTTTTGAATCAAATGTTCACTAAATTTACTGAAGGCCAATATGTAAAATGAATCGATTCATTTTTACTTTTCTATTATGTGCCATTAGCCTCTGCATGCTGAGAGATTTTGACTTTTACTGCGAGCACTGTGTTCAAAATTTCTATGAGAGTGAGCAGGACAGCACCAAAACAGAGCTCGCAGTAAAAGTCAAAGAACAAAAGAATTTTGCCAGCATACACAGGCTAATTAATAGGTACATTTATAATACAGACAAACAGACGTACCTCTTAGAGGAAATCCATCAAAACATTTTGCCCGGTGTCATTTTCATGAGCACACTGCCACCTGTTGGTAGAACCGCGCGTGACACTGTCGGCCATGATGAATTTAGATTTCACGTTTTGCTGACACGCACACTACTACACAAATTGCCTGTAATTTTCGTTTGCATCATTCAGCAACGTGTACACTGGTGGTACGATTGCTCAAATCAAATGGTATTTGAATTGATCGTTTAATGCATGTGCCAAGCTCTTTTGAAAAGTGTTACGTCTGATTGTCTGTGTTCATAACATAAATTTAATTATTGAATTTTTCATTACTTTTTTTGTGAATTGTATTGAGATCAAATATGCAGTTTTGAGGTTATAGCAAATTGTTGATGATGGTAATTACATAATAATGCTCTCAGATGTCAGAAGTTGACGAAGTTTGGGCCCGCACGAAATTAGGGCACCCCACGGTATATCCATTGTAATAATGTATAGGATGCGGGCACCGGTTTTGGCCAGTCTAAAGGAAATCATTTTTATAAAATTAACCAATAATCCAATGAAAACTACAAATGTGTTAAATGAAAGGTTTCGATCTATACTTTATTAGAAAAATGCAGAAATCAAGCTGTGGTGGTGCCCAACACACTCTTCGCATTGTCTTGTGCACACCTCTCACTACTATCGCTTTGACAGCGAAGGTACACAGGACAGTCAGTCTGATGCTTTCAATCGCGCTATTCGTATCGTAAATAAAACATTCTTGAGTTCAGTATATTTCGTCCGCTTTATTCGTAAATCGTTCCGAGAATCCCACACTGGTGACCCCGACGTGATATGAACACGCAACCTTCTGATACGATACGATACGATACTTGATTTTTGTATTGAAAGTGGCACTGGCCAAAATAGAAGCATTGCCGCAGTTTTGGCCATATTCTCAGCTTTGGTTTCTATTTTGGCCAATCACGTGTTTTTCTTATGGGAGTGGCCAAATTAGAAGCACTCTGGCCAAAATAGATATATGGGAGCTGATTTTTAAAGGAAATTTTTTTTTCCAGTTTTTAATCAAAATGTATGGTTTTCACAGCTGTAATCATCATATTATATTAGAATCTACTAGTAAAAAATATTTTTTGCCGATTTTTAGATCGTAACAGGCTGAATATCGCACTATGGTCAAAACTCCGGGCTGGCCAAAACTGAAGCTTCTACCGTATTACTCTGGTGGTTAGTTCAAAGATGATTGTAACAACGATTGCGTTGTTGACACGCATACAGGGTGCGGCAGGAAAAAATGCGAAAAGTTCAAGGGACTATTACACGCTAAATATGAGATATATATGACTATTTTTTTCATGGCAGTGTATCAGTCAATGTCTATATTCTAGCACTGAAAAATAAAAATGAACATATTTGATGTTTAACATGTGATAATGTAAGCCTTATGTGCGGGTATCAATAAACTGCGCGCCCAATGGTCATTAAACAAAATGACTAACAGTAACAAAATTAGCTTAAAATTTAAGCTAATTTTGTTACTGTTAGTCATTTTGTTTAATGACCATTGGGCGCGCAGTTTATTGAATTTAATTCGATGAACAACCAGACCACACTGATCCAGAGCCATGTAGTTTCACATACTAGATGAAATAAGAACATATATTTGATGATACTGTAGAGAAAATTAAACATTTTGTTTTATCAGATACGAAATTTAGCGACCTTTGTGCTTTTCTGCGGTTTGAAAATTCTGATAGTCTTCAGCTTCAGGCACCGCTCTGTAAAGGTTAATGACCAAAATGGGAAAATTTTCAATTAACTTTTCAGAAAACTAGCCTATTAGAGATCATGGAACGTTGAAACATAGATTTGTTAACGTCAAATGGACGAAAACGAGGTTTGAAGTTGAAAAACACTTTCGCATTTTTTCCTGCCGCATACTGTACAGGCTTAATTTTTACTGTACTGGAATTTTACTGGACGTAATAAACACCAGATTCACAAAATTTGCTAGAAAGAAATTCCGCTCAAAAAAGTGAGGTTTTTGGACTAAATCCACTTGGGCTGTACCATTTTGCATAAGTCTGCAAACATTGATCGCTGCTGTTCTTTTATGCGGAATATTGATCTGATCTGTTCTAATCTTAGCCACTACCTAAACTAGGCAAGATCAGACTCTTGACGATCACAGTATAGAAAAGAAAAGCAGCGGTTTATTTCGATATCGATTAAAGAACGCCAGAAACGAAAATACACAGAGTACACCTTGTACCTACAACGCATACATAATGCGAAGCCATATAGGTGATAAACATAATATAATATATTATAAAACATATTTATTCACAATCTTGACCTTATTAAGCCTCGCGTTTGAGTCTTAATAAGGGTAGCTGATCTCGGAGTAACATAAGGTCAGCTGCATCATTAGAATACTGTGGAGGGCTACCCAGGCTGATCAAGGAAAACAATTAATATTGAACATCAACTTCATACGGGTCCGATCAGACGACGAAGTTTTGGAAGTCTCAGAAGAAACATCCAGGAAATGTCTGGAAAACATCGAATAATATACCTACTCATATTTCATTGCATAAATTGAAATCATTTCTTGCTCAATTGATTTATTTCTTAATATACAATTTGCGTATCGAACCACACTCACTTAAACTCATTTCATTGTCATTATGCCATAAAGACAAGTCAGAATTAATTTAGTAATTTTCTTCTATAATGGCAAGTTGCCAAACTTGGTAATTAAAGTAGGTACCAGTATTGCATTAATATTTTTATTCATATAGGAATTTTATGTATTTTCGGCAGTTTTGTTCTCTTTTTCATGCAGCATTTTTGGAAACCAAGTGAACTCAGTGTTGGCCTCAAATCATTCCGAACCAAGCTGCCAAGCGGTCAAATTTCAGACAATTTTTGGTCGACAAAAACCCCTCATGACAAAGAGAATAAACCTGTCGATAATATCTAATCCAAAGTCATTCTAATTTAAGATCAATTTTCAGATTTTAAGGTTTCAGAATTGCCAAATGCCCGAAATATAAACACCTGACGGTAGTTACGTGCAAGATCCAAATCAACCTAAATCGCATCAGAAGTTGCTAATAGGTACTTACACTTTGATTCCGGGAGAATCGTCGGTGTAGAAACGCCACATACCACCGGATCCGGTTCCAGTGGTGCGATTCCGGGCAGCAGTAGTCGTGGTGGTGGTCTTCCGTTGCTTCAGATTGCTGGAACCACCGGCGCTGGCTCGGGGTGCCGACGTGGGCTTCGTGGGGGATCGGCTTCCGCTTCCCACGGATGTTGAACTGGCTGGGGCAGGCTGCAAGAATGAAAACACAAATTAACCAAATTTTGCCATTCACAAATTATTGTGGTTCACATCGTCACGATATCAATTTTCGCATACGAACGGGAAGCACTAATTTTCGAGCACACATCAAAATTGCCTTTTCCGGTAGGAATTATACGTACCATTCTGATAGATTTCTGTTGTAATTTTGTAATTTATTTATTTAGAAAACGGCAGCCTGTTAGTTATTACAACTTTTGCTCAGGTCAAGGAAAGACCTGATATTCACCGAAGCACTAAAAGTTCAGGCTCCAAATACACAAAACCACTCTAATTTGGTTTAGAGTTCGATAGGATTCGCGACCGCGATTACCGTTCCAGCTCACTCAATGACCAAGCTGCCTCTGATGCGGAACACTTTCTAGCTTTCGGAATCCACGTATCGAAGAAACCACTACACGTCGCAAGCAAACGTCATCAACAGCGCACACGACACACCACTGACAGAACGACCGATCTGTCAAAGCAGGCTGTCATTTTGACAGCATTATCCCGCTTTATCCACGGCTAGGCCCTTTTGGGATAAAGCAATGCATACGCTCATCAATTTCTACTCACGTATTGATCATGCGAGAGAAAGTTTGAAACTTTGCCCCTTTGCCCGCAACAAAATACCACAGACAAACAGGGATGGGAACATTCATTTTCAAAAAGTTACACTCACTTGTTTTTTTCTCAGCTCAGAAGCGTGCAATCAAGAAACGATGTATGGACGGCTTTTGCCTTGTAGTTTTGTCTAAAATTGTGCCGAATAGAGTTGAGGTCGCACACGAGTCCCAAAGTCGTGACAGAGCTGTGAAAGCGACTCTCCACGAGGTGAGTGTAATTTACATTCACCTCGTGGAGAGTTGCCTTTGCAGCACCTTCACGTCTTCGGCATGCGTGTGCGACCCCTACTCTATTCAGCAAAGTTTTAGACAAAACTACAAGGCAAAAGTCGTCCATACATAATTTTTTGACTGCACGCTTCTGAGCTGAGGAAATAGCAAGTGAGTGTAACTCTTTGCAAGTGAGTGTTCCCATCCTTGCAGACAAACAGACGTAACACTTGCGAAATTTCCATCGTCCACGCTTTTAACGATCATTTTAAATTTTCATAGTTGTGGCTTTCACAACCAGAGGCGCGCGAATCGTTTTTCTATGCGTTTGACGTTTCACGCTAGCGCCTTCTGGTGACGATATTGCACAACACAGTGATTCGTGCAACTTTTCCACCAGGTGACGGTAGTGGGAACTGGGCGATGGATTTCCATGAAAATCGTTCAAGGCGTTACATCTGTTTGTCTGTGAAAATACTGTTTGTGTTATTTTCCACACAGTATCCACTTATCCGCTAGCGGTAATGGCGGCGGCGGGCACAACCAACCGGTTCAGATTTTGACGTTTGTTGGGGGAAAGTCAAAACAGTTTCATTCTCCTCTTCACCCCTTCACCAACCGCTCGGTGGGGCCAACCGATTGCGATCCCCAAGAAACGTCAAAATTCGAATCGGTTGATTGTGCCCGCCGCCGCCATTACCGCTCGCGGATAAGTGGATTGACGATCTTGCTCCAAATACGACGCACATCAAGCAAACAAAATTGTCCCATCACAAAATATGCACACCGGTTTCAGCATACATTGGTTGATGTCGCCGCTACAGTTTTCCAGTAACGGAGCGTTATTTTGGGGTGGTGTTTCGACTAATCGGTTTGTTTTTGCACTGTTTCCTTTGTTGCTGGATCTGGATGTGTGAACATTGTGCTGTCAAAGATTGAATGCACGATCGTCGCGAAATCCTTGCAAAGCTCAATATGTCTCTTTTATCAGTTACTGTTACTGTACCACAAACAGGTGTTTCTCTGTTGAAAATATGAAACTCGAAGCATCCGATCATAAAGAACGGTCTATGAAGACCATACCAAGTAGTAACAATTTGTCATATTGTGCACAAATTATCGAACAATAGTTCCGAAAACTCAAGAGGCATGGTGGCAAAGCAGAATGACAATTTCTCAAACGGTTTGCGATTTTATTTGCGCAACACACTTACACATGTGCATTTCACTGTACGCCACCTTAAGGACAAACGTCATAAAATCCCGCTTCAACAGTGCATCAGAACTTCAAACGCACAAACACAGACAAACAGACGTAACAACTTGAACGATTTTCATGGAAATCCATCGCCCAGTTCACACTACCATCACCTGGTGGAAAAGTTGCACGAATCATTGTGTTGTGCAATATCGTCAACAGAAGGCGCTAGTGTGAAACGTCAAACGCATAGAAAAACGATGCGCGCGCCTCTGGTTGTGAAAGCCACAAATATGAATATTTAAATTGATCGTTAAAAGCGTGGTAATGGAAATTTCGCAAGTGTTACGTCTGTTTGTCTGTGGCACAAATCTCTAGAAGCAAGCTTCAAACAACAGTGAGTGAGCCATTTTACGAGACGTTTCGGATCATCTGATCGCTCATTTCATGAATGAAAATTTGACAGGAGGTTGCGCCCAAGCCCGTGAGTGTTAATATCAATATCAACACTGTTGTCGTTTAGTAAAATAGACTATTTCATTATTCCCCAGGTAACCGCACTAAGCACTGTTCTGAGCATTATAACGGCCATTAAACAGCTTTTCAGTGCTAAGTAGCTCTATATAAGCATTCCTAATGCTTATAGGCACTACAACCAGTAAGAACTAAATTAAGCCCTGTAAGCCTATATAAAGCCTACAAGCTGTAAAGAAGTTTGTCAGTGCTGTCACAGGGCTTGGAGCACATGACGTTTATATCAATCAAAATAGATTTCGACCAAAACAGACTCGAGTCGGTCATGATCAATACATTTTAAACATCCATGTCGGACGGGATTGACGAAACGGGATTATTTTTGTTGTTGGCATGTTTATCGGAATGGTGTTGTTAAATAGATAATGGAATTTGGTTATCTTGATTATTCCATTTTTTTTTTCAATCAAGGCAAACTCCAGCTCGTTTCCCTCTTCTTGTGAAACGTTTCCCGACCATCTATATAAACATTGCTTCTCCTGCATCAATTCCTGCGTTCGTCACCACCAACCTTACCACTGAATCGCAGACAGACGTTCAAGTTTGACTCAGCAGCTTGTGTAAAAAACATGGCCGCCACAAATTGCCAAGTGGCAATCAGCGAACAGATGGCGTTAGCGACGTTCATATTCAATCGCTGCCTCACATGTGCGTTGCGACTAACAACTGTCACCACGGTCGTCTTCCAGCTGGATGGCGGGAAAAGACCGCACATGTTGCACGCTAATAATGTTTCCACATAATTTGTGCAGAGTAAATGACTTTTATTTAATGTCTCAAAGCTTTTGCACAAATTAGCGCAGGACTTTTGTAAAATATTTGACACATTATTACTTTTATTTTACATAGATTTGCTTGAATAAAACTGCATTTGGATGAACTTCACTCGCATTGGGAAATCTTTGTGAATGTGACGCAAATGTAGGAATGATTTTGACAGTGTTTGTTTTGATTTTATTTTTCGGTGGGTGGTGAATTGGGTGGTAAGTAAGCGGCGGGAAGCACGTGGTTTCTCAAACTGTCAATTGCACGCGACTGCACTGTGGCAATCGGTTGCCTAGGTGTCGCTAGTGAAAATTTACATAGAAAATTTGAATAAATTTGTTCGAGCTAGAACGTCTGTCTGCGACTGAATCATCCTCATCCCATATCATTTTCAACCCTAGAAACGCCCAAACTATTTTGTTTTTCATGGTTTAAATAGTAGTTTGATCACACCATTCCCATGGTTGGACACGAATGCCAACTTTTTTGGTAAAGTGTCTTTAATAAAATATAATAATAATAATTCCCATGGTGCATTGGTGGAGCAGATGAGAAAGGCAACGGACTTGGACTTGATCAGGAACTCGGAGGACAACAGCTAGAACAATGGTTCCCAAACTTGTCGGAGCAATCGCTCCCTTGAAGGTGTTGAAAAATATTTTCGCCCCCCTAAGTTTGAATTTTTTGATATAAGATTCGAAGTTTTGGAGTTGCGTTAAAATATACAAATTCTGTCTATTTTGTAGGTCAAAATTTCACTGTGTTTATTGAATTTTTTTTTTAAATGTTTTGACTCACCCAAAAAAAATAGCACATTCTCATTCAACTTTCTGTTTCAAATTCATAATAGAGAAAATTGTGTATTTTCGGCAACTGCCTTCTCTTTGTCTTGTTTTTTTTTAACTATTGAACTTAGAATTAGTCTTAAACCCCAACCTAGCTGAATTATATAACCAAGCTTCAGGAAATTTGGTCGGCAAAAAAACCATGACGAAGAGAACAAATCTGTCGATAATAACCATCGTCACACTATAAAATCGTGAATAAATAGCATTCAGAATCATATTTTTGGTAGAGTTTTAAGGAAATGTAACTTCTAAATATAGTTTTTTTAAAAGTCGAAGTAGGAAAAATTGAAGGTAGAGTATTAGGATTTAGCTTTGTAAGCCGTCTTGGTTTTCTCAAAGAAACTCAAATAGTTCGAAATGACAATCAGAACTTTATCCAAAATTAGAAAATTCCGTAATAAATACATATGCTAAATAATAAAACAACCAGGTCATTGTGGTATAGTGGGTAATGAGGAAGCGGATTTACTAGCAGATCGCGGGAGACAAAGTCGCCTGCTAACTCCAAAAACGCCGGCAGATGACGTAAGAATGTGGGTTAAGAAGTTGATCTGGGATACCTGGTCCCACTGTTGGCTTCGAGACCGAACAAGCTTCACCAGAAAAATCAAATCGATCGTTGAGCGCTGGGAAGACTTACCATCCAGAAGAGACCAAGTAGTCCTCTCTCGACTACGCACGGGTCACACCAGACTCTCTCATAATATGGCCGGACGAGGCGAGTTCAGAATCGCATGTGACACGTGCAGCGTCCATAATTCCGTGGAACATTTTATAGTCAACTGCCCTACTCTAGAGCAACTGCGAACGAAACACGGTATAACCTGCATTCAGACAGCACTCAGCCAGGACAAAATCAAACAAACAGCGTTACTCAGTTTTTTAAAAGAGGCCAAACTTTATGATACGATATAGTGATTTAACAAAAGGACCCCGACATGGACATCGACATCGCTGAACATCGAAAAGTGATAGTTTTTTTTTTTTTTTTTTTTTTCGAAAGCATCAATAGAATAGAAAATTGGATTTACTTCTGAACATTGTCAGCCCCTTTCCTCCTGATTCTAAATCAGGTTTCCACTATCCCAACCAATCCCCTTTTTCTGTTAATACGAGATGAACCAGCCGAGGGCTGAAAATCTCGATAATAAAGAAAAATAATAATAATAATAATAATAATAAAACAAAAAAAAACTTTAAAGTAGAGGGGCAAATTTCAGCAATTTAACTAAATATGTTGGCGTAAAATGTCATCTTGGATATCAACTTCTTATAACGGAATATTTGTAAACTCGAAGAAAGAGAAAGGCATAAGAATCTGAAATTATAATTAAAAAAAAAGAAATTTTGATATTTTTGTTTAAAATTCTATAAAAAATCTCAAAATACAGGAAGCTTGAAAAACTCTAGTAAAATTGAAAGTATTTTAAAGCTTGCCTATATTTTGGAATGTATGAAAGCTATAAAAAATCGCATTTTCAATTCACATCTGAGACAAATCAAGGATAGACGAGTTTTGTATTTCTTTATTTTAATTTGTTCTTTTCATGGTATCAAACCATGTTGTTGCAAACTTGTGATCATCAAAAAGTGTAATTTCTGTAATTAGTTCATTTTAAAAAATACCAGATAGCAAAAAGTGGAAGATATTTTCTTACTACATAAATGTTAAAATTTTAAACATGTAAGTGCAACTTAATATTGTGGCGTTCGCACTAAATTGATTTCCGAAAAAACTTCAGTGACTTCCGCTGCCTTTCCTATGCGTTAAACATTACGTCGGAAGTAGTGCGCTGTATAGAAAACCAGATTTACTGTACAGCGCACTACTTCCGACGTTACGTTTAACGCATAGGAAAGGCAGCGGAAGTCAATGCGGAAGGTGCACCTTCCGTTCGAAAACTCCAAGGGCGCGTTGGTCCTCTGCACGTAGGGTCCATGTTTCGTGGCCATAGAGGACGACCGGTCTAATCAGCGTTTTGTAGATGGTTAATTTCGTGTTTCGGCGAACTTTATTCGATCGTAGAGTTCTGCGGAGTCCAAAGTAAGAACGATTTCCTGCCACAATGCGCCTCTGAATTTCTTTGCTGGTGTCGTTGTCGGCGGTCACCAGTGAGCCCAAGTACACGAATTCTTCAACTGCCTCGATTTTATCACCGTCGATATGAATTCGGGGTGGCGGGCGCGGTGATTCCTCCCTGGAGCCCTTTGCCATCATGTACTCTGTCTTCGACACATTAATGACTAATCCGATTCGCCTGGCGTCACTCTTTAGTCGGATGTACGTTTCCGCCATCGTCTCAAATTTACGAGCAATTATATCAATATCATCGGCGAAACCAAGCAGCTGAACGGACTTCGTGAAAATCGTCCCACTCATGTTTATCCCCGCTCTTCTTATTACACCCTCTAAAAGTCTAAAGCAATGTTGAACAGCAAGCACGAAAGACCATCACCTTGCCGTAACCCTCTGCGAGATTCGAAGGGACTCGAGAGTGTCCCTGATACTCGAACTACGCACATCACTAGATCCGTCGTCGCCTTGATCAACCGTATCAGTTTATCCGGGAATCCGTATTCGTGAATAATCTGCCATAGCTGTTCTCGATAATACCCTTTGTCACCCCATATAACGCTTCTTTCTTGTCAGCAGGTCTCCGTGTGGGCAGTGCACATTGATGATGCTGTAGTTGAAGAAACGGCCCTTAACTCTCAACATGCATATCCTGCGTTGATTGGCTGCCACCCGATCACACGTTGTCGCATCTTGCCCAACATTATAAATCCTGTTCCCAGTTCATTGGTGGTGCCACAGCTTTGGTAGAAGGCGTAGAAGGTAGCCGCTCGATGCTTACTTTTCCACACTTTCTATATCCAGTCCAACAAAGTTCTTGTGACGCCAGATGTCGAAATTGCGGCCAATTCGTCGTAGATTATCCAGTCACATTCTGCGAAACCAAGTGACTTGCAATTCCATGTTCCAAGTTTACAATCGTAGTCCTTTTTTCGTCGCGTGCGGGTCTTTGCCGATTGTATCGAGTCGTATTTTCTCCTATGTTATTTGTAATAGGGATTTTTATGGGTGGCTTATTTAGCCTACGCCAACACTCCAGTCTCGCCGGAGGGCCATCGTGTTAGTTCTGTGTAGCGTCACAACCAACACTGGGACGACCTCGCTGATGGGGCTACCACCTTGGATCTAGCTGGGCGTGATGCAGCATTTCTTACTCGGTTTGAGTTTTCCTTGGTGAATAGACGCTCGGGTCGTACCTCCTCAATTTAGCTGACGTTAGAAGGACAACAGTCAGGATGCACTACCAGCTAAGCACACAACTCTTAGCTGGCGGTTTTGGTCATCACTTGACCCGTGAAAGCATGAGGTAGGAACTTGTGAAGAACAGAGTTATGTTGTACGCTCTCCATCGACTCACCGTTTTGCAGCCCAACCCGCCCCTAACCAATTTTATAATCAGCTGCTGGATGTCAGTACAGAACAGACGCTGTTTGAGCTGCAACTCCTTCATGAAAAGACGCTTCATTAAGTTTTTTCTCGTAAGAGAAGCAAACCCCTCTTCCCTGTCAGCCTACGACCAAGGCTCCCACTGAGTTTGGTTACCCGATCATCCTCAAGGTTGCTCACAGTCCGGCCGGTTTCAGAAGGCGTTGGGATAAATAGGAGTTGTTGGGAATGGGAAGCGACCTCAATTTGTATTACGCGTTACCAAGCATTTACTGTAGTGGCAAAGAAACCTTTCAGTTTATTCAAAATATTAATTTTAAAACTAAAGTTAAATTTTAGCAATTTATATTTATAAACTAAAAAATGATTATGAAAAAAAAAAAACGCCCAAAGTGGTTATCTGACAAAACGATTCAGTTTATATTGATTTCAGAGTAGGAACTTACAACAGGTTAAATATGATTAAACGGTTTCAGCTTAATGGGACTATTCCTAGGAAGCAAAATACATAACCAGTGTTATCAGTTATAAAACGGTATGTGATTGCCCGCATTTTTTCCGAATATAGAGCAAACCGATCAGTCTCTATTGAGAGTTGAATTCAGAAGGTTAGCATTTGGTTAAGCGGTATAACTTTGATCGTTACAGGAGAACTTGTAAAAATGTTTGCTTTGGCAGTAAGTTGACTTTTGCATGTTTTTGAAAGAAAATGTGATCCGATATTATTTCGAATTAGGTGACATTGGTTTCGGCCACAGCATTGCTAACAATTGCAAATGCCGAAGGAGGGATGAACATCAATATTAATCAACCAAATGCACAAGTTTATCATCAGCAAAGTTCACGCAATGGTAAATAGTAAATTTCAGCCAGTCATCAATCACAAACTAATGTTTAAAGATTTAAACACACAGATCAGTTCACCTATGGGTACCATGTGGACACAGTCAGCAATCAGTTCCAGCATAAAGTTAAAGGTCCTGATGACGTAACGTACGGATGTTATGGATATGTGGATCCTGCCAATAAGAAACACCTAGTTTATTATGTTGCTGATCGTATGGGCTATAGGATCATCTTCCCAAATAGACCAACCAAGATCTTTACTGAAAGAATTTCAGACAGTTTGTAAGTGTTTGTTGAAAATATTTTGCAATCGGGAATATTCATCAGGTTTTGACCTATATTTCCAGAAATAAGCTAGATGGCTCGGTGAAGAGTAAGGACTACGATGAAAAAGTTGTTGCATGGAATGATCTCTACTTGCCTGACGCATGTTTCCGCTTGGAAGAGATTTTATCTTCGGCTGCATCTAATGTGCATCAGCAAACTGTGCGTCCACTCAAGGTAGCCACTACAACTCCTAGGGTTGAGCCGATCTACGTTCAACCAGAACTTCCGACTCCTACCCAATATACGGTTCCTACCACCCCTGCTACAAGTTATGTCCATTTGAATCAGCATGGTGATCGGTATACAAGACCAACGTATCAAGGTGGAGATTATTCAACTGGTAAGATAAAAAAACATGCGTTTGGTATTCAAAACTTCACACAACTGATTTCTAACAGGTCAGGATTCTTATCAACAAGGGAAGCTTGAAAGCAACGTAGAACAAGTTCAACAAACTGCAACGCAATGGTCGGGATCGCTTCCGGACATCAATCCAGCCAACATCAATTTGGACCAGTTCAATATCCATGCAACTAGCGAAGACTCGACTAGTTCAGCGTCGTCTACTAATTTCAACACCCAACAGTACCATAACTTGAACATCACTCAACTGTTGGCCCAAATTGAAGCAGTGAACTCTCAAGTGATCACTCTCAACATGCTGTTGGCTGGCATGGCCAATAACCCAAATGGCTTCAGCACTGCTAACGAGGGCAGCTGTAAAACCGTAGTTCATCTGCTTCGAAATCAAAGAACAACGCCACAGCTTGTGTACGTACCCATTCTAATCCCATACGTCGAAGGTCAGTATAATGTAAATCAACCGTTTGGCAATACGGCTGCCCGTTATCAGCAACAGAAACCGTGTCATCGTTGTCAGTGATAACCGCGACTGTTTATGCAGAATAAAATTATGAATTATGTAGAACTAAACTTGTTTGATTATAAGTCGAATGATACTTCCTTCTTGTTGTCATATGCTGAGAATTAATAGTAATGAGCAGATCGAAATGGAGTATTGTTCAATTCCGGTTGGGGAAATTGTTTACCCTGTGGAACACGCATTTTCATCGCGTTTTCAGGATCTGTGGGAGACGGGCCGATAATAGTTATTTATGTAAAAAGTTGCAAAAAGTGGATTTTTCCGCCCGGGTTGTACATTCACCCAACGAGGCTTGCCGAGTTGGATAAATACGAAGAGTGCTGAAAAAATCGAGTTTTGCAACGAGTTCTATACAAAATTTTATGCAATGTTTTTTTTTATAATGCAACCCATTTGAGTTGCATAATGTTCATAATGCAACTCAAATGAGTTGCATTATGAACATTATACAACTATTTTTCATTATGCAACTCTTTTTAGTTGCATAATGAACCAGTTCGGTAAAATCTGCCATTATAATATCAAAATGAGCTATATAAAATATAAATTATGATACTGAATTGCATAATAGTAATTTTGAGCAACGAGTTGCAAAATGGAGATTTTTACAGCACGAGTCGTACATACATTTATCCAACAAGGCTGGCCAAGCAAGATAACATATAGGTATCACAGGTGTACCAATGATGGTTATAGTACCAATTATTCGCCATAGTTGATATTCACTTTTTAACAATGTAAATTAACAAGAAAAAAAAATGTGAACAACAGATCACGTTCACAATAGATGGTTACACTCATTTAAGGACAGACTTGTTAGCATCCCAAAATGGCCGCCACAATGACCGATCTTGGCACCTACTCACGATTTCGAGGGCACAAATCTCTTCGTAAACAAAACCAGCGCATCTGAACTTCTTATTTGAAGCTTCTTGCAAGTGAGCAAGAACAAAATAATAAAATGCACTGTTGTTTGAAGCTTGCTGAAGTTCTGATGCACTGTTGAAGCGGGATTTCATGACGTTTGTCCTTAAACTCCACATTTTGCTCAAATTATGGTAGAAATAAATAATTTTCCTTAAAATTTCGGCTTCCTTGCACCTTTTTCCGCCATAGTGTACCAGTTATGGCTAATCCCATAAGGAATGCATGCAAATAGTGCGAAAAGGAACCGAAGTTGAAAAATGTTACCATAACTGGTACAGGGTTCCTATCATTGGCACGCGCTGTAATAAATACTAAAAATAGTTTTGGCTCCGTTGCTATATTTTTCCTGTAAAGTATGGAAACTGAACTATCCTTTATTTATATTGATGACATTCGTTGGTCTTTTCGTTATTCTTACGAAACCAATAATAGTTCGCCACAATACTCGGTTTGTGGCTGCACTCCCCACCCCATCCTCGATGACGCCAGATGCTCACCAGATTACGTGTCACCTAGTCCACCCATCTCGCCCTCGCCCACTGAATTAAATTAGGCGAAATACTCGCCTTCTTGTACTAATCGGATCAATGGCGAGTGCTAATTTGGAAGGATTTATTTCCCGGCATTCTTGAAACATGCCCTGACCACCACATCTCTTTGGTTTTTTCCATCTTCCGGATGCTAGGTGCACCGTCGAGTTCAGCGAGCCACCACCCACCGTTCTCTTGCACACCGCCACTTCCAGTGCTTGCATGTCCTCCTCGAGCATATTATGTATAAGTCTCATAAGTCTCGTGCCCGTAGAGAACCATTAGCCTTATCAGCGTTTCGTACATTGTGCATTGTGGAGTGTGGGGTCATTCTTTTTGGACCGCAGGTTCATTTGGAGTCCATAGTTAGGTCCATCTTCCACGTATTCCACGGCTGACATTGTCGTCTGCGGTTAATAAGGATCCGAGGTAGACGAAGCCCTCCACCACCTCAAAAGTGTTCCCGTCCACAGGGATGGCATGCTCCTGAGTGTGCGTGCAAGTGTGCGCGGTTTTAATATGAAAATGAGCTGCACTGCGCACATTTTCAGTGCGAAATGCCATCCCTGCCCGTCCATCGCCACTGCTGCCTAGGCTTACCCTGTCGTTCGTGGCTCCGCCAGCTAGCATGTACTACTTGCGACAAACAAACCCATGCGACATCAGTTTGTCCCAACTTGAAAATAATGGGATTAACATCGTACACCACGAGTTTAGACATTTTTAAGCCTTGCATTGCGATTTTCGAACGGTAACTTCGAGTCGGTAAACACTGCAACTCCTGTGAAGCTCTATCATCAAACAGTTTCGACTTTGGGTTGGCAAAAATTGATTATTCACGAGTTGATAAGTACGCAACAAAATCAGCTTCCGTTTTGTCTGCAACCAAAAATTTCGAGATCATGTCATTATCTGTTACCAGTAGGGATAAAGAGTACCTAATCGTCGCACCTTCTTCGTTGCTTGTTTTGTGCCTCTTTTGTCTGACAATTCTCTTCACTGCCCTTGATTATAATCCTGAGGAATCCCTCAAGATATTGCTTCAGGAATTTCTTAACAAATGCCATCATGAATTTGAATTTATCCAGCAGTTTCTCCAGAAATTTCTTTAATATTAATATTTTTGCAGGTTATTTTAATGTAGATATCCAGCAGAAATTACCTTCGGAAAACTTGCAGTAAATCCGTTGGGAATACCTTCAGAAATTTCTTCAATAATTCCTCCAGAAGTTTTATTACGAATTTCACCATGCATTCGTTTGAGAATTTCCCCAGTAATTCTTTACAAATATCATTCTTAATTCCACCAGAAATCCGTTTGAGAAGCTCCAGAAAATACTTTAAGAATTTCTCCGGGAATTCTTTCAAAAATTCAAGATTCCTTTCCTTGAGGAATACCCTAAGAAATTGTTGGAGAAATTTCTTCGAAAAATCCTTTAATGAATTCCTACAGAATAACCGGAAAAAATTCTTTGAAAATTTCTAAAGGAATTCCTTCGGAAATTCCAAGAGGAATATCTTTGAAAGTTGCTAGAGGAATGCATTCGGAATTTTTTAAATGAATCAATTAAAAAATAATTTCTGGAATTTATTTCGAAAATCCTTAAGGAATTCCACCGGAAATTCCTTGACAAATTCTTCAGAAATTTCTTGAAGAATTCCTTCATTTCTAAAGCTTCTTGAGAAATTCCATAAGCCTGAGATGAACCAGCCTCGGGATGAAAATCTCATAAATAAAGACATAAAAAAATAAAAATCCATAAGGCATTCCTTCGAGAGTTCTTCTACTTACGATTTCCTTTAGAAGATTCTTCGGGAATTCCTTGAGGAATTTCTTTGAAATAGATTTGGAATATTCCTTGAGGAACTCCTTCGGAGTTTTCGTGAGGAATTCTTCCAAAAATTCCTTGAGGAATACCTTCAAAAATTCTTGGAGGAATTCATCCGGAAAATTCTGTGAGAATTCCTTCCCAAATTCCTGAAGCCATTCTTTCGAAAATATTGAAAAAAATCCACTAAAAGTCTCATGAGATATCTCTTCTGAAATTCCATAAAGAATGTCTTTAAAAATTTTTCAAAACTTCCTTGAAAAAATATTTCGGAAATTCCTGAAGAAATGCTTTTTGTGATTTTTTATTTCCTGGAAGAACTCATTCGGAAATTCTTTGAAGAATTCCTTTAAAATGCCTTGATAAGGAAAATTCGGATATTGTTAAAGGAGTTCGTTTGGAATTTTTTTTGACATATGTCTGAAATGTCTTATGGAATACCTTCCGAAATTTCGTGAGAATAAGTTCGCTGATGATTTTTTTTTATAAATCTTTACGAAATTCCTCAAGGAATTCCAGCGAAAGATCCTTGAGAAGTTTCTTCGGAAATTCCTCCAGAAATTACTCCAAAAATGTATTGCGGAACTCTTACGAAAACTTGAGAAATTTCTTCAAGTATTCCTTCAGAAACACGTTTGGGGATTATGTGAGAAAATCCTAAGGAAATTTTTTGAGGTTAACCGTCAAAATATTTTGGAGGAATTCATTCGGAAATTTTTGGAGGTATTGCAAGGCAAATCCATAAGAAATTTCTTTGGATATTCCGGGAGGGATTTCTTTGAAAATTCGTAGAGGAATTCCTTCGGAAATTCAGGAGAAAATCCTTTGAAAATTCCAGGAGAAATTCCTTTGAAAATTCCTGGAGGAATCCCTTCGGAAATTCCTGGACAAACTCCTCCGGAGTTTATGGAGGAACTCCTTCGGGAGTTCGTGAAAGAATTTCTGGAGAAATTCTTTCGAAAATTCCTGGTGGAATTCCTTCGGATATTCATGAAAGAATTTCTTCGGAAATTCAGGCAGAAAATACTTTGAAAATTCAAGGTAAAATTCCTTTGAAAATCCCTGGAGGAATTTCACCGGAAATTACTGCAGGAATTCCCTCGGAAATTCCAGGAGGAATGCCTTCGGAAATTGTAGGAGGAATTTCTCTGAAAATTCCTGGAGGACCTCCTTCGGAAATTCCTGGACGATTTCCTCCGGAAATTTCTGAAGAAATTCATCCGGAAATTCATGGAGGAATTTCTTCAGAAATTCGTGAATTAATTCTTTCGGAAAATTTCTGGAGCAATTCCTTCGGAAATTCATGGAGGAACTCCTTCGGAAAATGCTTTAGGGTTTCCTTCGCAAAATTCCTGGAGGAATTCCTTCGGAAATTCATGGAGGAATTCTTTCGGTATTTCCTGGAGGAATTCCTCCGGAAATTCCTCGAGGAATTTCTTCGGAAATTCGTGGAGGGATTCCGTCGGAAAATTTCTGGAGGAATTCCTTTGGAAATTCATGTAGGAATTCCTTCGGAAAATCCTGCAGAAATTCCTGCAGAAATTCCTTCGCAAATTCCTGGATGATTTCATTCGGAAATTCATGGAGGAATTCCTTCGGACATTCATGGAGGAATTCATTCGGAAATTCCAGGAGGACATCCTTTAAAAATTCCAAGAGGAATTCCTTTGAAAATTCCTAGAAGAATTCCTAGAATTTTCGAAGCAATTTCTTGGAGGAATTCCTCCGGAAAATTCTTTGGAAATTCCTTGGCAAAATTCCTGGAGGAATTTGTTCGGCAATTCATGAAGGAATTCCTTCGGAAATTCCAGGAGGAAATCCTTTGGAAATTACAAGAGGAATTCCCTTGAAAATTCCTGGAAGAATTCCTTCGGAATTTCCGGAGGAATTTTCCTAGAGTAATTCCTCCAGAAATTTGTGGAGGAATTTTTCCGAAATTTCCTGGAGGAATTTCTCCGGAAGTTCCTGGAGGATTTCCCTCGGAAATTCCTGGAGGAATTGCCACGGAAATTCGTGGAGGAATTCTCTCGAAAATACATAGAGGAATTCATTCGGAAAATCCTGAAGGAATTCCATCGCAAAATTCCTGATGGAATTACATCGGAAATTCATGGAGAAATTTCTTTGGAAATTTCCAAAGGAATTTCTCCAGGAATTTCCGACAGCATTTCTCCTGGAATTTCTGAAGGAATTCTTCCTGGAATTTCCAAAAAAAAATCTTCAGGCATTTCCAAAAGAGTTTCTCCAGGAATTTCCGAAGGAATTTCCAAAGGAATTCCTCCAGGAATTTCCAATGGAATTTCTCCGGGAATTTAAAACAAATCCGCCAAGAATTTTCGAAGGAATTCCTCCAGAAATGTTCGAAATAATTGCTCCACGAATTTCAGAAGGAATGCATCCAAGAAATTCCGGAGGGATTTCTCCAGGAATTTCCGAAGAAATTCCCCTAAGAATTTCCGAAAGAATTCCTGCAGGAATTTCCAAAGGAATTCCTCCATGAATCTTCAAACGAATTCGTCCAGTAATTTCCGAAGGAATTCCTCCCGGAATTTCCGAAAGAATTCCTTTAGGAATTTTTGAAGGAATTCCTAACGGAATTTGTAAAGGAATTCCTCCATGAATTTTCGAGGGAATTCTTCTTGGAATTACCAAAAATAAAATCCAAAAAGACTCCGAAAAAATTTCTCCAGGTATTTCCGAAGGAATACCTCCTGGAATTTCTGAAGGAATTCCTCCAGGAATTTCCGAAAGAATACCTCCTGGAATTTCCAAAGGAATTCGTCCAGTAATTTCCGAGAGAATTCTTCCAGGAATCATAAAAAGCTTTCCTCTAAGAAGTTTAGAATGATTTTTTTCCAGGAATGCCCTAAGGAATTCATCCAAGGATTTTCTCAGGAATTTCTCTAAAGATTTCTGAAAGAAATCCTCCAGAAATTTCCGGAGGTATTCATCCAAGATTTTCCGGGGGAACTCCCCAAGGAATTCCACCAGAAATTTCCGAAGGAATTCCTTCAGGAATTTCCGAACGAAAAAAATATTTGTATGACATTTATTAAGAAAAATGGCCATTTTTCAAAAATCATGCCGGGGCGACCTCTAGACGTCATTTCTGAAAGTTGCCGTCATACAAAAGTTTGTTTCTAACACCCTTAGCTATCATTTGCAGGGTAAGCCCCCAAGCTTTTGGACCTTGTGCAATTTTGGGACAACCTTATGCCCAGCCACCCGCAGCCACCAACCATAACTTTCCGCAGGACCAGGGTGCATGGTGCAGAGATGAGAGTCCTTCATTGGCTATCGGATATCGAACAATCGCTCCTAACATGGAGAGCAGGCGCTCAGGCTTGCAGAATCAACCCCCCCCCCTACCCTGTCAGCCTCCGACTAAAGTTCCCGCCGGGGTTGGTTGCCACGAGGAGCTAGGCATTGGAGTAGCTGAGAAAAGTTTAATGACCTCAACTACGGTGTTGAAGCCTTATTGCATGCAGATTTACGGTGAATTTAGAGCATACTTTACATGTAAACTTAAGGTTGATTTTAAGTGAAAATGGGCAATTATGTGACTGAACTACACAGATCGAAAAAAGAGTGTAAAATTCATAATTGGAGCGTGGGATATCACAGAAGTTTACATGACACATCATGTAAAAGTCACAAAATTTCATGTAAACTTTCATTATATGTCATGTAATTCAGCATGGCTCTGAGTGTTCACGGAGAAAAAGCACTACAGTTTGAAACAACAAACACGTTTGTTGATTCATAAACCATCAAAATAGTAATTTCAAATCAAACATTTGTTGTTTTAACACCACTATTTTGGTTCGATACAAACCGGCAAATTTGTTGTTTCTACTACCAGCTGTTTCCTTCATAATAACAAATGGCGTCAGTTACTTTGAACTACTATTAGTCATTTTTACCGGAATGCAATCGTTAAATTTTACTAAATCTTACACTGAAATCAATTTCATAGTATTCTGAACGACAAACGCGTTGTTGAATTCACAAGTATAAAATTTTGTTAAATATACCACGAAATCCGTTAAATTTACTGAAAAATAGTTGGTTTGATCCCGTTTTCCATAGTGACTTGATTGCAAAATTAAAAACTCAGTGTTTTTAAAGTACTCACTTAGCACGAGCACATTTGATAGTAAAAATTGCTATCATGGTAGTAAAAATAACATAAACAGTGTTGTAAAACTCTCAATTCTACCACGCTTGTAGTAGTATTAAATAAATTGTATCTATAAAATTTATCCGAAGTTATTTTATAGTTGATTTTACTGATGTTGTAGTCAGGTTTACACTTAAATGCAAATTGTTGTTTGTTTACGCAGTGCGTTTTGAAAAAAGAATAAAAAACCTTTTTGGGACCATTTTTTGGAATTTAATTGTTCAGACTGTTTTTGAAACAGAGATTAAAACGCAGCGTAGTCGATGAAATAATCAACATTTATAAGTGATACTAATTGTTCTTTGAAGGTAAGCCAAAATTTCAGATTAATATCATATTTATGTTATACTTGCTTGCTGCTGTACCATTTTAGACGCTGATACGGAAAGCTGCAGAGCTACGAAGGTGCCATTTTCCTATTTGATGATCATCCGAGTTGATTTAGAAGATTCTAATTCCTTACGGTAAGTTTCGATTAATCTATATAAAATAAATTGGTTGCTCACTAGGTGTCATATTATTTTCAGGCTGAATGGTGAAACTGAATAGCTCCTGGAAATTCCCGGTGGTTGCATACGGGAGGGTTCCTTTGTTCATAACCTGGAGAAAGAAACCGGAGACTGCCCCAAACTTCCCTCAGGCGCCAAGCAGATGCCGGCTCGGTCAATCGTGGTGGCGATCAAACTATTTTGTACCAGATAATGTTTTTGAATATTTTCAACTATTGTGTATTTCCATATGAAAATAAAATTAAATGGCTTCAAATAAATAACATTCTGAGTTTACACTACACCGAAATACTACAAAAATTCTACCACGCTGCAGTAAATTTGAAACTGTCAAAGTAACTACCTTCAATTGTATATTTAACTGACTAATAGTTTACTCAATAGTGAAGACAACAACCTTAACAGCAGTTTAGAATAATAGTAATAATTACTATATGCCTTCTCATGATAAACGCAAAGTCACTTCGGTTGAAAAACGTTGGTGCGAGTCTGTTAATTGTAACCCCTGTTGTAGTAATTTTCACGACAAAGCTGTTTTCAGTGTAGGTTTATTCAACCGGCATACACAAACCAAAATATTAGTTTGATTCTACCATCCCTGCGGTTAAAACAAACCAATATTCCGGTTAACGAAAAACAACAAGCATAATAGTTAAAACCAAACCAAATTGCTGGATTGTTTTTGTTCTTTTTCCTCATTCCACAAGCCACATTCCCCATTTTCCTCATTGTGCGAAGTCTGATCAGTGCTCGAGCAGTAGTTTTGAAAATCTTCTGCGAGTTTTTATTATTTCATAACGCTTTACAGCGCCAGGTAAGTTCAAATATTTGAATATTAGATGTGTGAAACGATAGTCTTGAATATCATTGATTTTCAGAAAACAGTAGCTACGTGAAAAAATGGCCTTGATACTTGGCCCGGATCCCCGGTGGGATGGTTATTTGGTTTGCCAATCTGCTGGATTTCAATTCTGCGCCATGATTCTCGTTGTGTTTTAAGATGAAACGAATGAACGCCGGAGGAAAGTTGTAATCAAGGAACGCCGGCATCGTCAGCATAAATGTAGAAATGTGATGTTTCGTTTATTATAATAATTTAATGTCAGAACCTCTCTCTTTCAAGCGTGCACGCGGGATAGGATTTGTTTTCATCGGGAAACCTTTCCTGATGACAAAAAATCCTATTCCGCCTGCATGTTTTAAAGAGAAAGGTGAATAAACGTCAGCAAGCTCTATGTGCATCTAACAGCTTATTTAGAAAACTTTTCTTTTGTCATCAAAAAAAGGGTGGTTTTGCATAGTAGGGGGGGAGGGGATTCAACCGGAGGGGTTTGTAGTTTCAACTAATGGTTTGGTTTGTTTTAAATGGTAAATGCACACAGAAAACAAACCACAGTTTGTTAAAAACAAACGGCATATGGCAGTTGAAACAACAAACAAAATCGTTTATATCCTCTACTGTCAAAACGAAACAACCAACATAATGGTATTTTCAAACGGACGATTGTAGAAATTACCCGCTAAGGCGCCAGAGAACGGCATATGGCAGTTGAAACAACAAACAAAATCGTTTATATCCTCTACTGTCAAAACGAAACAACCAACATAATGGTATTTTCAAACGGACGATTGTAGAAATTACCCGCTAAGGCGCCAGAGAAACAAACCAATACTTTAGTTTATAACAACTGCCACGGGTAGTCAAATTAAACTAATATGCCGGTTGTGCCGAATTCAAACCAAAAATCCGGTTAAACTAAACCGAATTCCGTTTGTGATTACTAATTATTTTTCTCCGTGTTTACATGACATACAACACAAATTTACATGATATATCATGTAAACCATCATAACAATAAGTTTACATGACTAAAATTAAGTTTACATTTCGTGTAAATATCATTATTTTTATCTGTGTAAGATAATACCAGTATAATCTTAATTTGATTCTATATTGCCCACTTCCACTTTAAATCAACTTTAAATTTGCATGTAAAGTAATAATTGCCCTAAATACACCGTATATCCACATGCAATAAGGCTTCAGCACCGTGGTTGAGGTCATTAAACTTTTCTCAGCTACTCCTGGTAGGCTTCTTTTTTACTATTCCGCGTTGTGTTGTCTTCCTTGAATAATCCTATGCACGCATTACACGTCCAACTAGCCTCTGTCTGTACGTTATTTGAATTTTGACTTTTTGATCATTGAAAATTTAGTGGAATTTTAGAGAGATGATAGAATAAGATAGAAATTAAACGAGTATTTGAGTTACAGTTTAATGTTTTTATTTGTTGGTCTTCATTACGTTGTGACCATATTGTATTATTATTGTTACTATAAATAGAATACATAAATACTTTGAGCAGAGCATATTTTAGTAACGTAAATTTGTTATACGATGAAACAAAAAAAAAAACGCATTTCAATCATTTCCTATTATTCATAACACTGTAGACAGATGTGTGAATTTCATTTCCTGTGGCATTTCCGAATATTATAGTTCATGACCTTCTCCGAATGCTCAAAACTTAATCTACATCGTCAAATATCAAATTAACACATCGTCCTATCCGTTTTTGTTCAAACAATCACGGTCAACGATCGTCGCCACATGTCTATCCGTAATCGTTCGTAACCCCCTGCAGACAAGGTCATTAACATCGATTCGAGAAATTCATCATCAATAAGCTTGTGGGTATACACAAACGAATCTCTACAACAGCCACTTAAATTATCTAACGTCAACGGATCGGTTTCGACCGAGGCCTATATGTCAAGTGATTTATTATTTGCTTATGCATTCTTCACACATCTTCTGGAAGGCATAGCTCGCGGGATTTTTAAAGCTTTGCTGGTGGCTGTTGCCGTCAAAACCGCTGCCAAGATATGGCAGCAAGATTGGAACGTATATCAGCAGTGGGAACTGCTGTCGGGATAGCCATAGCTGGCAGTCGGGGGAGTTCGACGAGTTTACTTGCTGTAGGGCTCGTAAGTTGGCGGTTAGTTCCAGAACTTGGTGATTTAGTGACTCCATCTGAGCCATCAGCTGGTGCACGTTGTAATCGGTTGAGCTGCACTCACTGTTGATCGGGTATGCATATCCGTTGTATTGGCCTAGGAGCGGATTGCTTTGTGGTTGACAATCT
>NW_026917345.1:0-25000 GCF_035046485.1 Aedes albopictus
CCAGCCCAGTCCGCATCGGAGAACCCAATCAGCGGCTGATCAACGATTCCTCCTAACTGCAGGTAGCAGCTTCTAGTCTTCTTCAGGAACAGCGACACACGCTTCGCAGCCGTCCAATCTGCATCACTATTATCCGGATATTCATCAATATCCGGTCCCGCTACTACGGCCAGGTAGAGTAACGCACCAACAATCCGCGGTAATTCGTCGGATCGTCAAATGGTTTCCCAGATTCAGCCTGTTTATGGTATCCGAGGTTCATGGGCGACTTCGCAGGCTTTGCCTCTTCCATACCGTTGGACTTCAGCAGTCTGTCGATGTAGTTGTGCAAACTGATCTTAAACACGCCGCCGTGACGCCGTACTTCAACCCCCAGAAAGTGACGCACTTCCCCTAGATTGGACAGTTCAAACTCTGCATTGAGACGCTTCTCGATCATCTCGATTTCGGTCCTATCGGTTGATGCAAGCAGAAGATCGTCAATATACACCAGGAGAAGAACTTTTGTCTTACCATTGTCCCGAATGTAGAGGCAAGGATCTGCTGCGGCGGCCTTGAATCCATTCTGCACGAGCACTTCATCCAGCTTCCTGTTCCAGCAGCTAGCAGACTGGCGCAACCCGTAGATGCTACGCTGGAGCCTGCACACCATCTGTTCCTTCCCGATCTTCACGAATCCCGGCGGTTGTCACATGTAAACTTCTTCCTTCAGAGTTTCATGCAGATATGCCGTCTTGATATCCAGATGCTGAACAATCATGGCGTGCTTCGCCGCCACTGTCAAGAACGTTCGGAATGTTGCTTGACTACCCAGGTAACCAATAAGCATTTGAATAAGCCGTATTTCTGTTTCATATCTGCATTCGACCTGCTTACTGCCGTATCACAGCAGTCCGATTGCTAAACTGCCCTATATTAACAATTCAAATGCTACTCAAAATCTGGTTGCAGTTTCGTAGCATTTCAAATGCACTGTATGTTTTGGTCAACAGGCATCATAACTGCTACTTTATTGCCATGAAACTGCTGAGAGAGATGGGTGATGCTAAAACCATAACACATTTCCACATCCTAATTTACGTGCCACAGCTGTAGAAGCCATCATCATTCGCATGTCCCTTGGCATGTCCAGTCAATCATAGGTAACAACGAAGAAAAACGATGGGAAAACATGCTTTGACAAATTAATTCCATGGTTGGTTTCCTATGATCGATTTTATTATCAGCACATGCAGTGTTGGTAAAATCACACTCAAAGCACACTCATGAACCGCTCCTGCGTGAGCAAACTCGCGCGCGATTCTGTATCATTTTCTCACGCGCGAGATTTTCATGCAAAATCTCGCTCTCACGAGTCAAGCGCCGAAATCTCGTTCGCTTGTAAAACGAATCCAAATCAATTTGAACGACATCCAATGTTGCTGTACGATAGGTTTGCTTTTGTTCTATCATACAATCCTAAAAACATCGATGTAAGTAATAAGAATACCAAGAAATAAAGCAATGAGTGAAATCGCGAGTCAACTCATGCATGATTTTTTCGGCGGTGAGTTTGGCGAGTCAAGAATCGCGCGTGAAACAACTCAAGCATGAGATTTGAAAATTTGAGTTTTTACCAACACTGAGCACATGCCGAGCTCATAACATAACGAAGTAACTGCCGCCGGTGTAATACTCTTGCCTTAAATAGATCAAAAATCCAACGCGCTTTATCTAATCATGTATAGCTTACCCTGTAGCGCGGTTCAGCACCATCGTCAACCGGAGGATCGAGGGATCAAATCTCAATTTGGCCGAAAGCAGCAAAAATAAAAAAAAAGGCAAAAGCAGTTCAGGACGTGCCACAAGCCTCAAAAGTTCCACAGAAGAGTGAGAAAAAAGAAAAGAAAAGGAAGCCGTGAAATGGGCAGGGGAAAATATTTGTTTTTATTTTTGACAATCTGGGGGATAGGAGGGATAAGCATTTAATCAGCCGTATATTGGGCCAAAACCTGCATTTAATTAGCACTAATGGCGCATATACGGCAGATTAGCATTTAGATACCTGCTGTAAAGGCGCATATCAGGCCAAACATGTCTAAAGGTCCAATCTGCAGAAGAGAGGCTCTCTTTGGTTTCTCCCTCTTTCGTTAATATTTCAGCTGTTTATTTGTATTTTGATTGCCTCCTTGCATTGAACGATGGTCAAAACAATCATCTTTTGATTTATACTGCAAAAATAGTTGAAAAGTGTACCATTACCTTGCAATAATTGAAAGAGAAAGTAAACAAAGAGAGCCTCTCAAATGCATTTAGGACCTATTGAAATGTTTCGCCTGATATAGTGCCAAATTAATGCTATTTTAACTGCTTATTGGTTACCTGGGTAGTAACGGGGGCGAACACCTCACCAACGTCGACTCCGAATCGCTGCGCATATCCTTGGGCTAAAAGCCTCGCCTTGAATTTCACTACACGGTTTTCTTCATTTTTCTTCACCTTGTACACCCATCTCAATCCGATGACCTTCCGTCCCTCGGGCAGCTTCACCAATCTCCACGTTCCGTTGACACGATGCGCTTCCAGTTCTTCTTCCATGGCATTGCGCCACACAGGTCCTCGGAGAGCTTCCTTTACAGTCACTGGTTCTTCCACTGCGCACGCTGCAACATAGTCCAGGTCGTAGTCGTCGAGATGCTTTGGCCGTGTTCCTCGATTGGACCGCTTCGATCTACGAACAGTCGAGCTTGCTTCGGGCTCTCCATCGTCGGCTTCATAAAAATCTCCCGGATCTGACTCGTTTTCTTCCACTTCGTTATCGGAAACCTTTTTCAGCGGCAGCACCACGACCTGCCCAACTAACATTTTCAGCGCTATAAGCTTCAGTCATTTGCTTTCTGTTGTGTAACCATCGAGTAAAAGCAGTCAACGCTGAATAAAAGGAAAGCTAGTCAAATATAAATCATAAGCTAATACACGACTGCAAAACAAGCACCATACAGCTACCAAACTCGGTTTTCAGAAATCCATTACTTGTCACTGGGGCTGCCTTTACTCCACCCTATTCCAACTCCGGGAGATTTCCCGGAAGATGTGAAAACTTGAACACATCGAATAGGAGTCCCCACTAACAAAACAGCTGCTACTATACAGTACAATTCATTATACTGACAAATCCCCAAACCAGCAGCGCTTTAAAAGCCGTTATGCGATCTCATTACGGCTAGAAGCTGTAATAAAGAAACTGTTGGTTTACCAACACGGTTTGTCGGATATAAACATTATTGTCAAAACAAACTTTAAGCGGGATATATAGCTACTATACAAATTCTTTACAGCTATCCATGTATGTGCTGTGAAATTATTTGGGTTGCTTTTATTGTACTTTAATTCAATGCCGGAAGATTTGCCGGAAGATGTGCAAATCGAGTAAGAGTCCCAGCCACTACAACAGCTGCTTTTATACAGTACGTTTTGTAATGTTGCCAAAACACAAAACAGCAGCGCTTCGTAGCCGTTTAAAGAACACTCTTTCAGCTAGAAGCTGTGAAGAACAATCTGTTGGCACAACCACACAGCTTGTTCAATGTAAACATTATTGCGTTTGACGTTTCACAAGCTTTTACAGCAAGATGAAGTTGGGTAAGGTTTCTTATGGCACAATTATGAAGCCTTGTCTGGAGTAAAACGAAACGGGCTATTTTCTATGTTATTTATATATAGCAGTGTGGCAGCGAGGACATCATCGAGACCAGTGGATACGGAGATCGGGAGTTCGATTCCAAGTAGCGGCAAGTACTTTAATTATTCAATTTTAAAAATGATAATTCCAGTTCCACATGTATTGCATTACGGTATCCATAACCTAATTATATTTAGTCGTTTAATTTGGGGATGCCGTAAAACTATTATTTAACAACTGCGAAAAGGCTGAAAAAGCGCCTTCTCAAGATGTTATTCAGTTAGTGGTTACATAGGAGCCGAGAAAAGAGCTATGACTAGGTGGCATAGAAGCTGATCGCACAGCATGTACAAGCTGATTAATTTCGCCAGATTCATTGGTATAGGGCTTGCATAGAAGCTTCCGTCCATATGTACAACACGGTAACTCAGCATCAAGCCGTATTAAGGACAAACGTCTTGAAATCCCGCTTCAACAGTGCATCAGAACTTCAAATGCACAAATCTCAAGAAGCAAGCTTCAAACAACAGTGCATTTCATTATTCTCGTCTTGCTCACTTGTAATAAGCTTAAAATAAGAAGATCAGGTGCACTGGTTTTGTTTACGAAGAGATTTGTGCGCTCGAAATCGTGAGTAGGTGCCAAAGTCGGCCATTGTGGCGGCCATTTTGGGATCCTAACAAGTCTGTCCTTAAGGACGCTTTGTTGACGTTTACATTCACAATAAATGTTAGTTGGGATGTATCTTTCGCATGCACACAGTTCCGCACTAGTGGGAGTTGACTGTCCTCCAGCAGTAGAATCATCGTTGCTTTAGCCTTTCGATCCTCACTTTTCCACATCGCAGACATGGCTTCTTCTTGTGGAATGTCGTTTTCGATGACGTGCCACAATCACAAATCTTCGCGCGCTAGCAGATTTTCTAGTCGCACCTTCCAAGTCTGCCAGTTAACACCGTTCAGCTTGGGATAGCAAATTTCGCATCGGCCATGGTTAACTTTCAGTCACTAACCGCACTTTTCTTCACCCGATCGACAACCGGGGCACAATAGTTTTTCGCGATTCACAATCTCACCGGCGCGGTGAGTCAGCACTTTACACCATTCGATTCTTCCTGATCGAATCTTCCCGAGATCGAATCCGTTCTAAACTTGGACCTTAACCTGACGGCGAGCAGAGTCCGGAGGCCAACGCGGTGGAATACAACGTACTCGGAAATTCGGAAACGATAATATACGGGGGAAAACAACGGAACTCGCAAAATCACGTTATAAAAACACGGACACTTCATTGAAAAGTTAAAACAAACGCATTACATAACTAGCCCGTTCGATAGTCTAGATAGAACTGAAGTACATGTCGAGATCTGTCAATCAGCAGTATACGCAAAGAAGATGATGCGTACGGCAGATACGCATACACGGGGTAGGACTGCTGGCAGAACAGCGCAAGGTACAGTGAAGAGGTACACAATGCACCATTCCACATTCTGCAGTGGTATCAGGTATCAATATAGGTCTGCTCCAGAGGCATTTGGGAAATTTGTGCCATCGCCATGAACACGAGCCTATTCATCATTTACCTGACGGAGAAGGGAAGGAAAAAGGATAGGACATGGGAAAGGGCAGGCAAGGGAACAGGATCGTCATACACGCAAAAGCGTACCACAATGGGTTCACATAGCGTCCTGAAAAGGATACTGTTAATTACGCATAAAGCGTAAAGAGAGCCTACAGCTCTTTACCACTGCGGGTCAAGAACAACAGCACGTCCTGAAGATTCAGGTTTCTGAAATCAGTTTCACTTAATAAGTGCTTTCCGAGTACTTGGAAACGCAGTTAGCGTTAGCGTTAGCGTAGTTACGGTATACTTCGTAGATTGGATACTAACAACATTTATGTACCTTTTGCTAATCTTGCTCGGATTGCTTTTCGGAACAAAGCCGGGGAGTTAACTTTGCTCCAATCTTATGCAAGAATACCAAAAGCACAAATGTCATTATTCCCAGCCACGCCCATCTTTACCGTAACTTGGAATAGGGGAAGGAAGTGTTGATGTAGCACTTATTTAAGAGGCCTCCGACTCAGTGACACTCCCATAAGTACTACGGAGTGGGTGGTTGGGAGATGTATTATGTAGGTCAAGGATTCGCCTGAAAAGCTGGCGATGGACCCACGGCATTGGTTGTTTACTTGGTTAAAATTTAATCTTTTGAAAGCCGGCAATCAAAAGAGATTTTTTCTATTTATTGCTTAAATAATTATGTTTCTGCTCAGTGAGAGGCCCAAGCAGAACCGATCCCTCCAGGGTCATCGGAACATTACAATAAATGTTTGAAACGCGTGAAAAAAAAGTTGGCGATCCGGGAAAAAAAAACTTCAATTTACATAAAAATAAAACGCAAAAACAACGAAAAAAAAACATTTCAGTTTAAAAAAAACTTAAGACGAGTTGAAGGAATATAAAATCAAAAGGGTTTTGTTTCTATTTATCGTTTAAATAATTATGTTTCTGCTCAGTGCGAGGCACAAGCAGAACCGATCCCTCCAGGGTCATCGGAATTTCCGAGTACTTGGAAACGCAGTTGCGCAAAAACTGGACAGTTACATATTAAATGATACGAAGTTCCATAATCGAATTCACAACTATCACAGGCAAATGAATCAGCTTGCTGAATATTCGCCATATGATAGCTGAGTCGGCAGTTGCCAGTCAACCAGTGAAGAGAATTGTCAGACAAAAGAGGCACAAAACAAGCAACAAAGAAGGTGCGACGATTAGTCTTTATCCCTACTGGTGACAGATAATGACATGATCTCGAAATTTTTTGTTGCAGACAAAACGGAAGCTGAATTGGTTGCGTACTTTTCAACTCGTGAATAATCAATTATTACTAACCCAAAGTCGAAAATGTTTGATGATAGAGCTTCACCAGAGTTGCAGTGTTTATCGACTCGAAATTACTGTTCGAAAATCGCAATGCAAGGCTTAACCATCTCTAAACTCGTGATGTACGATGTTAATCCCATTATTTTCATGTTGGGACAAACTTATGTCGCATGGGTTGTTTTGTCGCAACAAATACAGGTTGCGACATTGTCATTATTGTTGCGCGATGGTTGAATTTTGATTCACTGCTGTCAACCCTTTGACCAGCATGCTGCAATTCTGCTTTGACAGATTTGTAAGATACTTTGCCACCCCTAGATATGGCTCAGTACAATACAATTTTGTTTGACGACATGACTCCGAACTATTCCAGTATTGTTTGTGCTGAGTGGCAGCCCAGGTGTCAATCTAAAGCTTTATCTAACAGTTGGATACCGGAATAGCTGGCTCAGGGCCAATGAAGTCATGTGATGCTAACTCATTGGCCAATTCATTTCCAGCAATGGACGAATGGCCAGGTACCCATACAAGGTGAACAGCGTTTGCTGAATTCAGCTCCTCGATTTGAGTTCGACAAGCGATAACTATCTTCAACCTGGAGTTGGCCAAAGCAAGTGCTTTAATAGCAGCGTGGCTATCTGAACAGAAGTATATTACTTTGCCCATTAGGTGCTGCTGAAGTGCTGATTGCACTCCGCACATAAGAGCAAATATTTCAGCCTGAAAAACGGTGCAGTGTCTACCAAGTGAGTAAGACTGATGCAGCCTTAGCTCACGAGAATAAACACCAGCACCTGCTCGACCTTCGAGAAAGGAGCCATCAGTGTAACATACGATGCCGTCTGAAATACTTCTCTCCAGATAACCAGATGTCCGCTCTTCTCGGGAAGGGAAATTCGTGGAAAATATCCTATATGGAAAATTACAAGCAATTGTAAGATCACTTCGAGCAAGGACAACTTTGTCCCAATTCACCAAAAGTGGAAACAACGAGGAGTGTGTTGATGTGCGGTTCACAGGAGTATCCTCTAGTAAACCGAGTATGCATAAACGGTAAGTGCAAGAAAGTGCTTCTTGTTTGAGATGCATGTGTAGTGGGGCAACGTCAAAAAGAACTTCGAGCGCTGCCGTTGGAGTTGAAGAGACAGAGTTGTTAATAGTCATCGTAGCTGAAGCATAATCACTGACGACAACGGGTAATAAAAAGTTTGCGTCACTGAGTTAGCAGCTCTTGAATATTTTTCTTCAAACACCGTCAGTCAGTTTGCTGGTCGCGACGAAAATGTTTTGCCGTTTCTCTTTATTGGCATTTTCGTTGAGTGGCTTGTACCGAACAGGGCAGACGAACGAATGATCAGCCTCATGGGAATCGCTGATCGAAAAAAAAAACAAAAATGAAACACGCCTTCATTCGGAATCGAACCAAAAACCTTCGGATTGGCAGTACAACAAGCATACCATCACTATCAGAGCTATTTCAACAGCTCTGAAAGATCGAGGCTATATCGTCAATAAAAGCTTGACTGGTTCGCCTTTCGTCTGCAGTCGGATGCCATGTGACGAAAACATGTTCGTTTTTCGTCGTTGCAAAAGGAGACAAAACAGAATGACGAAAACTATAGCTCCATGTTTTATTGTCGGTTCATCCTCGTCGTGGTTTCTTTGTCGGTCGCCGACGATGATGCAAGTGACGGAGTTTTATTCGTCGATGGTTACCAACCCTGGAAGAGAACGCTCCAGACATCGCCATTAAGCACATCCTTTGGAGATGGCCTAATTTTGATTGGACCGTTCTCACTTCGCTCTTTCGTCACCACACAAGACATCCATAGGCCAATATTGGACGAACAACAGTTGTGCAAATCCATTCGATATACTTGGGCTTTAGACCCCAAGTTGTACCAAAGGTTCGCCGGCATTGCCCGAAGGCCATACAAGCTTTCTTGATTCTGAACTCAATGTGAGGTGTCCAGAAAAGCTTGGAATCAAGAATGACTCCAACGTATTTTACCTGTTCAGTCACATCGATTTCAGAATCAAAGAGACGCAAAGGTCAAACGCCATTACGGTTTCGCCTTTCCGTAAAAAAAAACAATAGATGTTTTACTCGGATCAACCGAGAGGCCATATTGGCGACACCTACCCATCAACTACCTGAAGGGCGCTTTGCATCAGGTCGAAAAGAGTGGTGATACACATACCAACAAACAATGTTAGGTAGTCGTCGGCAAAACCATAAGTAGGAAAACCGCTATTATTGAGTTGCCTCAATAGCGTATCTGCTACGAAATTCCACAAAAGTGGTGATAAGACTCCTCCTTGGGGGCATAAACAAACACTCAATTTCCTAATCCCTGTTAGACGCAATGTCGAGAAGAAATAAAGGTTTTTGAGCATTTGATGAATCCGTTTGGAAATCATTTGAGATATACCATGACTCCGTGCGGCTTCCAGTATGACATCGAAAGGCACGTTGTCAAAGGCACCCTCGATATCTAAGAAAACACCCAAGCAGGATTGCTTTTAAGCGAATGCCTTCTCGATATCGTAAACAACTTTGTGTAAAAGAGTCACAGTGGACTTTCCAGATTGGTTAGCATGTTGGTTCACATGAGGAGGCACATTGGCCAGATGAACATCACGGATGTGATGATCGACAATGCGTTCTAAGCATTTCAGAAGAAAAGAGGTCAAACTGATAGGTCTGAAGCTCTTTGCTTCTTCAAACGACGCACGACCCACTTTCGGAATAAACTTTACAGTAATATCCCGCCAGTATTTGGTAATATACTCTGTAGCAAAACTGCAAACAAGTAGGTTTTTCAAAACATCTTTGAAATGATCAAATCCCTTCTGAAGCAAAATAGGATAAATCCTATCTGCCCCAGGAGATTTGAAAGGAGCAAAGCTATTAAGTGCTCATTCAAACGATTCTAAAGTTATGATACTCCGAGCCGAAGCTAAAGAATCATAACTACAAGAAAAGACATCAGGTTCATCCAAAGATGTAATATCCACACATCTGGGGAAGTGTGTACTGTATAAACATTCAAAAACTTTTTCATCAGAGGAAGTGAAATCACCATTTGGCAAACGAAGTTCGTTCACTTGAAAATCCTTTTGCAAGGATTTTGTCCAACCGACTGACTTTACTCAAACTGGAAACATGTATAGGGTATGTGTGCCATCAGTAATCTCATGCTCCCATTTCAATCCTATTCGAAAACAAGCGATTACGGCACCGATTGACTCCGTTCTTTTTGTTTTCATGGGTGCTCACTTCCAAAAAAAAATACAAAAATAAGAAACAAAACAAACAGCGCTTCAATCCTTTGTTTTTCGTGGGATGAAAATGGGAGCCACATGTTTAATAAGGGAACCAATACCCTACAAAGGTTTTTCCAGTCAGATCGTTCAGCAGACTGAAGTGATTTCTGGTAGGTCTTGCGAGCAGTCCTGAATACCTCCGATCCAACCGGACGTCGTCTGTTCCAACTCTTTCTACATTGTTTCCTGAGCTGGGCCAGATCAGAGTTTCACCAAGGGGTTCCTCTTGTAGCCTTCACAGACTGCAGAGGGCAAGTTTCTTCAAAAGCTCCATGATGAAGGCCGTTGTAGTATCAACGGCATCATCCATCTAAATCACTTGGGGTGCCAATGGATGGTGAGTATCCATGAAATTTGGCCACAACCAAATCAGTTAAATGTCCGAAAAGATGTAGCGATGATCAGATAGAGATTCTTCATCTGACACATGTCAATTGGTCAACTATTTCAGATTTAAATAAGTATAAAGACACTATTTCCATATAAAAGTGTGTCTTTATACTTATTTGAATCTGAAAAGTCGATATAAACGTTTTCATGGATGAGGGGTCTCCAGTTAGCCTAGTGGTTAAGGTTATGGATCGCCAATCCGGAGACGGCGGGTTCGATTCCCGTTCCGGTCGGGAAAATTTTCTCGACTCCCTGGAAATAGTGTATCATTGTACTTGCCTCACAATATACAAATTCATGCAATGGCAGGCAAAGGAAGCCCTTCAATTTATAACTGTGGAAATGCTTAAAGAACACTAAGTTGAATCGAGGTAGGCCAAGTCCCAGTGGGGACGTAGAGCCATAAAGAAGAAGAAGAAGATTTATATAACGTTGGCCAAAATTCTAGTTATTTTAAAGTTGCAGCCAAAATTCCATAACAATCGAATCGCTAGAAAAAGAGATTTTGATCCCTTAACATGATTATATTTTGTATGGAAAACGGCTCTGTTTTTATACTTATTTCTCGCACTGTAGAAGTTTTTGTAATCTAAATGCTATAGAAGTTTTTGTTTAATAAATTTCATTCAAAATCTGATTACTGAACTACATTTTAAATCAATTTAATGTAGCATAATTTAATAAATGCCTTTTCATTTATTTCAGAACCCATCTGTCAATGGTGCAGACGAGGAGTGCCACCTGGTCAAAACGGAATCCTTGGCACAACGGAGGGCACCATCTTCTGTTCGGAGTCATGCTTTTCGCAAAGTCGCCGAGCCTCATTCAAGAGGGCTAAAACGTGCGACTGGTGCCGCCATGTGCGACATGCCGTCAGCTACGTAGACTTCCAGGATGGCGTCACGCAGTTACAGTTCTGTTCGGACAAATGTTTAAATCAGTACAAGATGCAAATCTTTTGTAATGAAACGCAAGCTCATTTGGATATGAATCCGCATCTGAAGGAGAAGTGTGCTTCGACAGGTACATTTTATAGTGAGTTATCACTGAAATTAAGCCGGTATTTATTTAATCTATGCGAATGAATAAAAAAATGTTAAACTATTAATGGCGGCTTGGTTTCAACAAACTTACACAAGTTTACCGAATTGCTCAATTACGAACCTATTTCAGGCAGCCTCATAACCCCAGATCTCTGGTTGAAGAACTGCAAGAGCCGTTCCGTATCGCCGGCGTCAGATCGATCAGAATCCGTTTCTCCAGCACCGTCGATACCTATGCATCCATCTCCGGAACCCTCCCCATCGATGCAATCACCACCTACCAAAAAGCCAATGATCTCCGTTGCTCCTGCTTCTAAGCTGCTTTCCAAGACCGTGCAGGTACCGGTAGGCCGAAGTACCACTAAAGCAACCCGGAAACGCCGGCCCGGGTTGCGTCCTATGCAACAAGCCGTCCTCCAGAATAGACGAAGTTCAAATCACAAATTTGATTTTTCCCAGTCCAACAACAACAACAACAATAACTCCAACGTGATGAACAACAACCTTGCATCTCCAGGATCTACCATGCTTCCTAAACCGGCCACAATTACCAGTGGAGGCATCCAAGATTTACGGACAGCGATTCCGATGCAGAAACTACCCCACTCAATGACCCCAACCAAGTTCGAGAACCGAGAATCGCCAACTACACCTCGACCTCCCCTCAACATCCCTCATAAGTTCCTGCAAATGCCCCCGAATCCCGCTATGCGACCACCATTTTTTCCCATGAACCCCATGTTCCGTTTTGGATCTCTTCCAAATCAACCGAACGCCATGCCGCCACCTCCGCCAGTCGGAACGCCCTTACCCAATATGGATCCCGGACCATCTAATCGCCCTCCAGGATCAATCCTGGGTCTACCAGTTCCACCAGTAACCATTCTTGTCCCATGTCCCATCGTGATACCTCTTCCCATACCCATCCCTATCCCCATCCCATTGATCGACTTCCTCAAGGCAACAAACCCAAAGTCTCCGAAGCAAGAACCTTCCACAAGCCGATCACCGGATCCCCGCCTTGAGGACGTCAGCGACCCGGAACGGGAACCTGACTCGGAAGAATCGCCCCTAGACTTCACGACCATCACCCACGAGCAACGGCGGCAGCAGGATCTGGAGCAGGAAGAAGCTTTGGCCGCCAGTCGCAATAGCTACACCTTGGAGTCGATCGGAGTTGTTCCGGACGATACGAGGACTTCCGCGGAAGTGGACCGAAGTCCGGAACATAAACTGCCCAAATTCAAGATAACCCGGTTGAACCTGCGACGGGTGGCGGAGAGCGAAGAGGAAACGCCGCGAACAGTCTGTGGGCCAGTACGGGAGCAGCGTCTGTCACCGGAAGAGGAGGAGGCGGAGAACTGTCGGGAGATGGTGGTGGAACGAAGTCGACCGTTGAGGAAACGGAAACGCCTGGTGGTGGCCCATCATGAAGCGATGGCGGCCGAGCAGGACGAGGAAACTGGTGGTGCTAAAGGTTAAGTAGGGTTAGTTGTATAGGATTGTTTGTAGGTTCCAATGTTACAATTTGTCACAACTCTAGGTATTTATAGGATATTTGTAAAAGTAGATTCTTCTGTATAGAATAAGCCAAAGTTGGGCGTAAAGTTGATCTTGGACGATGTTGTTCCAGTTTTTCCGAAAATTAAGGGGCTTCAAGTAATTTACCAGCACTACGCGATTCCCAGATGAAGATTACTTTTCCAATGCTACAGCCCTGTATTGTGACATCACCTAATTTTTGGTTCTCAATTCCGCTAGTGACCTCTGCTGTACATAGTAGCCATTACGTCTCCATTCTACTCGGTCCATGTCTGTGTGTCTCCAGTTCCGTACCCTGCGTACGGTCCGCAAATCGTCCTCCGTTTGATCGGCCCACCTAGCTCGCTGCGCACCACGACTTCTTGTACCGGTCGGATAACTCTCGAGAACCATTTTAGTCGGGTTGCAATCCGACATCCTGATGACGTGACCCGCCCACCGTAGCCTCCCGATTTTTGCGGTGTGGACGATGGTTGGTTCTCTCAGCAGCTGATCCAATTCGTGGTGCATTCGCCTTCTCCAATTCCCGTCTTCCAACTGTACTCCGCCGTAGATGGTACGCAACAGTGGGCTTCGTGGCCGTGCGGTTAGCGGCGTCAGTCGTTTAGGCGTATTGTGAGTGCCACGGAGTGAGGGTTCGATTCCCGCTCCAGTCGGAGGAAACTTTTCGTCAAACGAAAAATCCTTCATTGGTCCACTGGGTGTTCCGTGTTGTCCGTTGCCTAATGTTAGTGATTGTTCAGTCTGTGCAACCTCTGGTTGAAGACGGTGTAGTGTCTTTTAAACACCTTCCGTTCGAAAACTCCAAGGGCGCGTTGGTCCATGTTTCGTGCCTATAGAGGACGACCGGTCTGATCAGCGTTTTGTAGATAGTTAACTTCGTATTACGGCGAACTTTATTCGATCGTAGAGTTCTGCGGAGTCTAAAGTAAGCACGATTTCCTGCCACAATGCATCTGAATTTCTCTGCTGGTGTCGTTGTCGGCGGTCACCAGTGAGCCCATGTACTTTGCCTTCGACACATTAATGACTAATCCGATTCGCCTGGCTTCACTCTTCAGTCGGATGTACGTTTCCGCCATCGTCTCAAATTTACGAGCAATACTATCAATATCATCAGCGAAACCAAGCAGCTGAACGGACTTCGTGAAAATCGTTCCACTCGTGTTTATCCCCGCTCTCCTAATTACACCAATGTTGAACAGCAAGCACGTAAGACCATCACCTTGCCGTAACCCTCTGTGAGATTCGAAGGGATTCGAGAGTATCTCTGATACTCGAACTACGCACATCACTCGATCCATCGTCGCTTTGATCAATCGTATCAGTTTATCTGGGAATCCGTATTCGTGCATAATCTGCCATAGCTGTTCTCGATCGATTGTATCATACGCCGATTTGAAATCGATGTTCAAGTGATGTATGGGCACGTTGTATTCGCAGCATTTCTGCAACACCTGGCAGATTGCAAACATCTGGTCCGTTGTTGCGCGTTCACCCATGAATCCAGCCAGATATTTCTCCACGAACTCTCTTACAATGCAATCGGTGATAGACGGCGACTTAAATTTGAGAGAGTACCTTGTAGGCAGCGCTCAGTATAGTGGATTTAGCACTAAATTGGTGTCGGAAGTAACTTCATTGACTTCCGCTGCCTTTCCTATGCGTTAAACATAACGTCGGAAGTAGTACGCTGTATAGAGCATCAGATTTACTATACAGCGCACTACTTCCGACGTTATGTTTAACGCATAGGAAAGGCAGCGGAAGTCAATGAAGTTTCTTCCGACACCAATTTGGTGCTGATCGCGCGATACTTCCCGCAATCCAACCTGTCGCCCTTTTTGTAGATGGGACACACGATACCTTCCTCCTCCCAAATCTTGGTAATGACCCAGTGTAGTGCTCTCACCAGTGCTTCTCCACCGTATTTTAGAAGCTCGCATAATATGCACACTCATTAAATTTTAATAAACTTTACTTTCATTTCTAAAGGCAATACATATAAACATTTTCGCCATGACAAGGTGGCACAATCTTTGTTTTCAAACTGAGACTTCTTTCTTGTCCAATTCCAGGGTTTCCTCTATTTAAGAAAATTCCATGTGAACTCACATCATATGTTGCATTTGACGAATGCTTGCATGAAAACATAAAATTTCCCCCGAGGTTGAAAGCAACTGTTTAAAACAAGTGGTTAATCCGGTCGAACTATCAGATCAAAAATGCAAGAAGCGTAAAGCGTAGTCTTTAAAGTTTCTAAACTAACTTGTGGAAACGTAATTACATTCACTGGATTGCTAGAAACATTTTTTTTAATTACCTATATGTTCAAAACTTAGTGTTGAAATGTCTGCGCAGAATTAGGACCACAATTTAATACCGGTTCCTAATTCTGCGCACCTAAGAAGAACAAGAAGTTTAAGAAAAGAAGAAGAAAACCCAATTGTTTTTTGAGGATTCTGATTCCTCGAAGACAGCAGTACAGGATCCTCATGGAAAAGTAGACATTATCTTTATTACTTATGTCGCAAAATGATCCAGGACAATGTTTTAGCAACTTCGCTAAGGGACACAGAGCTAATATTGCACTAGCGTCCATAATTTTGTGGTATGTTCGAGAAAGTGCGCCGAATTAGGGACTGCGCAGAATTAGGGTTGGTCACGTTATTTCAAAAAACTTACATTCTCGTACACAATTCTTGCCATAGTAACAAACTCCCCATGTTTTCGCAATCTATTCTACTTTACAACTAATCAATTGTACCGTTCTGCCTGCAAATGCAATTGTTGCAGTGTTGCCAGTTTAATCGCAAACTCTTCGCAACACGTAGCATGAAATCGAACAGGGCCCCAGGGGTCGATCGCATGTCAGCTGAGATGCTCAAAGCTGACCTCGTAGTATCCACACAACTACTGCATCAATTATTCTGCAACATATCAGGCCAAACATGTCTAAAGGTCCTATCTGCAGAAGAGAGGCTCTCTTTGGTTTCCCTCTCTTTCGTTAATATCTCAGCTGTTTATTTGTATTATCATTGTCTCCTTGCATTGACCGATGGTCAAAACAATCGTCTTTTGATTTGTACTGCAAAAATAGTTGAAAAGTGTACCATTACATTGCAATAATTGAAAGAGAAAGTGAACAAAGAGAGCCTCTCAAATGCAGATAGGACCTATTGAAATGTTTGGCCTGATATAGGAAACCGCGACATTTCCGGCCGACTGGATGCAAGGCGTCTTAGTAAAGGTACCCAAAAAGGGTGACCTGACTGTATGCGATGATTGGCGGGGCATCGTGTTACTGTGTATCGTTCTCAAAGTCCTCTGCTAAGTGATCCTCAATCGGATACAGGAGAAGATTGCGCAACCCTCCGACGGCAGCAAGCAGGATTCCGTGTCAGACGATCCTGTGTGAACCGTATTGTCACGCTCCGTATCATTCTGAAGCAAATCAATGAAGTCAAAGAATCTCTCTACCTGGTGTTCATTGATTACGAAAAAGCTTTCGACCGTCTCAATCACGGAAGCATGTGGGAAGCCCTCAGGCGCAAGGGTCTCCCTGAGAAAATCAGCGGCCTCATTGAAGCACAGTACAGGGCATTTTCGTGCAGAGCACTGCACAACGGTGTTTTGTCCGATCACATCCGGGTCGTTGCTGCAGTGAGGCAAGGATGTATACTAACACCGCTACCGTTCCTCATCGACGAGATCCTGGTAGGTGCGATTGACCGTGAACCAAATCGTGGATTGCTGTGGCAGCCCATTACCATGGAGCACCTAAATGACTTCGAACTGACTGATGACGTTGCTCTCCTAGCTCAACAGCGCTCTGATATACAGAGCAAGCTCAATGATCTTCAGCTACAGGTCTTACCATCAACGTCAGCAAGACCAAATCGTTGAATGTAAACACGGTCAACCCTTTCAGCTTTACGGTAGCTGGGTAATCAGTGGAGAATGTTGAAAGCTCCAATATCTTGATAGCCAAATCAGAGCCGTAGCGTGGTCCCATGGCGCCCTTGGCAAGCATACAGATTAACGCCCCACGCCAGTGGTGTTGTGATGACTCCTGAATCTGCATGTCAAACTGAGCCGAAATCCAAATTTTCATGAATTTTGGTGCCCGGGAACCTATTTGAAAATCAATTCTGGCGTTCGATTTGAATAGGTCGAATCTGCATAGGAAACACAGCAAACATACGACGATATTCAAATCGAACGCCAGAATTTGAAGTTTGAATGGGAGCGATTTGTTCAATCACCCCTTGTCGCAGTTTGTACTGGACGGAGCTGTCAAACAGTTGCCCAGCTGTCAAAATGTGATTTCAAAAAATCTTTTTGAAATTGGTTTTAGATACCAACAGTTATGTAATTCTTGAGGAGTTTGAAACGACCTTTTCAATGGTGAATTAATCTATATTGTTTATTAAAATTTAAATTTGCTTTACCAAATAAAATGGCTTCCTCTGAAGTTTAATCTAAATGTTTCCCAGAAAAAGTGAATTTTCAGTAATTATTAGACGCACCATAGACATGGAAGAATGCCGGGAAAAATTCCTGTAGAACTCTCTTTATAAGTTTTTTGTTGGAATCTCCAGAAAAATTCCTGCTGGAATCACTGAATGAACTTCTGAAACTCTGGAGGAGTTCCTGCAGGAATATTCGGAGGAATACCTGATGAACGGAAACCTTTCCGCAAGATTCCTGGAAATCCTAAAACAGTCTGTGAAGAATTGCCTGTAAGAATTTGTGGAGACCCACTGGAAATATTTTTGAAAGAATTTTTGAAGTAATTCCTGATAAAAAAAAACTTAAGGATTCTTTGGGGAATATTCTGAAAATCCCCACAAGGTTTTACGAAGAAATACCTGGAGGAATTTCTGAAGAAATCTATGCAAGCCTTAAAAAAAACTTTTGGAGAAATTTTAGATGAAATCAATGGCGGATTTTCTAACGGAATATCAGGGACAATTTATGAAAAAAAAGTCCAAGTTCATGATTTTCTGGAAGAGTTTATGGGAAAACTCATGGTTTTATAGAGGAACTCCAGCAGAAATTTATGGTCGCAAATTTGAAAAAATATCTTAAAAATTTAATCATGATTTCCGCCGAGCACGGTACGAAAATCTTTCATCAAAAACTCATCCAAAAGTTCTGCAATATTATTTCTTATACTGGTGTAAATAAGTACGGATAATGTATTAGAAATATCTGAATTTATTTTATTAATTTTCCTCATTTGTCTAAAAAAACTTCATGAATCCAACAAACTCACTTAGAACTTCTTTAGATTTTTCTCGAAATTTCACTTATTTTTTAGAAATTTTGTATTAACGATATTTTTTAAAGCTCCATACAACTTTTGAATATTTGTACAGATTTTCTTGCTATACTCTACCTGATACTTCTAGCATTGATTGAATTTATTTTGTATCGTAAAATAAGATTACAGAATGTCTAGCAGATTATGTTTCGAAATTTTTCTAAAATTATTTCAAAAACTAGGAACTGCAGCATGAATTCCGTATGAAGGGCTTTTAGAAGATTGATTACATCTTCGTTACATACGTTCTCATCTTGATACAGTTGAAATTATTCAAATGCTTTTCAACATTTTCAGAAATCTGTCTAGAATTTTCTAATGTTTTGTGGCTTCTCAGTCTTGACAAAATCAAAACACTGTTATGTTATTTTGTCTAACATAACAGGATTTTGATTTTGTCAAGACTGGGAAGCCACAAAACATTAGTTTCCAAATACAGTCCAACACACCAACGATATAGAATTTTCTAGTCAACCAGTATAAAAGAGAAGATCTTTTCTGTTTTATTGTGTGTTTATCTACTTAAGTCTCAAACAATTTGCAATTATTTTGGTACGTCTTTGATAAACTCGTCACTAGATTCTTTCCATATTCTTACCGAAATTTTGGATGGTTTCTATATTGCCGACTTTTTTGGATCTATGAAGGATTTCTTACGCAAAAAATCAGCTTTTTTCGGAGTTTACCCCACATATCATCATCAAACAATTCAACTTGCATATAATTATATCTGGTACGCATCATTGATGACATTCCGGGATTGTTATTATCAAACAAAGTTTTCTCCAGAAATTTAATAAAATCATCAGGGGTCTGTACAACAAATTTCCGGACATCTCTCTCAAGACTGAATCCATAAATAAATGGGTAATTCTCGCTGAGACCGGCCCACTATTTACACCTTGTCTTCAAAAAGGGTCTGGTACGTTTGGCATAAGGCCGTTTGGCATAATGCCATTTGGCATAAGGACGTTTGGCATAAAGGACATTTGGCATAAGGGACGTTTGGCATAAAGGACGTTTGGCATAAAGAATATGTGAAATATATTTTCCCTCTGGAGAAAAATTAAAGAACAGCCTTCAGTGGAAAGAAGGCAAACTTGTTAGTGGTGCATTACATTGGATTTCTTATTTTCGAAATAACCTTTTGCTTCCAAGAATTGGATTTTTTTTCCGGAGGGGGAATATTCCTTCTTTTGTATATAGGCTGTTCTTTATCGATACAAGCAATTTGGATCCTGGTAATTATTCTTTCCAGCAAATCATCCTTGTCTGCATAATATAACCAGAAAAAATAATGAATAATAATATATTATCCTTTTTAAAAATAATTTTCGTTCTTTGACGATAAATTTGTAGTTCATTTTTACTGAAATCATTTTATGCCAAACGTCCTTTATGCCAAATGTCCATTATGCCAAACGTCCTTTATGCCAAATGTCCTTTATGCCAAGTGTCCTTTATGCCAAACGTCCTTATGCCAAATGGCATTATGCCAAACGGCCTTATGCCAAACGTACCAGACCCCTTCAAAAATGTTTAAGTTGCCGATTTTCTGAAAACCCTCGCTAAAAAGTAAGAAAAATGCATTTGGTTACTCAAACTGATGGACCCCCCGTTAGTTTGAGCCACAACAATTTTTGCAGACCCCACGATTTTGGTCAAATGGTGGCTCACTTAAACCGTTATAACTCGAAAGTTTCCCCAAAAACCACCTCAAAACGAATTGTTGTTGAAAAGAGGAAAGATAGAGCTACTATTTACAATAATAAAAAGTTGGATCGGCCATATTGATTTTGGCCGCCATCTTGGATTTTTATACCAAAACATTTTTTTCACCATGAGGGCAACCACCGATTTTCAAAATTTTTGCATCAATTGAAAGTTGAGACATTTATACATAACATATCAACAAATTAGAGATGTCTTTTTCTTCTTTCAAAAGTTATCTACCGTTTTGTAAATCATGCCACATTTGCGCACTGGGCCCGGTGCCAGCCGTTTTCTTAAATGCAGCGTTATTTCGCAGTATTTACGAACACAAATTTAAATTCTGAGTCCACTAATGGAAAGCTGAAGGTTTAAGCTTTTCAAAACACTATAAAAGTTATAAAAGCAATGCCCGCATCATTGAGAAACAGTCAAAAACGGAAACGAACCTCCGATTGGGCCAAATTTTGCGGCACGCGCCTTTGTGTATACATGCAGGCGTAAACTCGGATGCTGTTGCATGTCATATATGGAAATATATGGGGAAAACGTGGCTTAATTTACAAAACTGCGGATAACTTTTGATAGGAAAAAAGACATCTCTAATGTTTCGATATGTTATGTATACCTGTCTTAACTTTCAATTGATGCAAACATTTTGAAAATCGGTGGTTGCCATCATGGTGAAAAAAATGTTATGGTATAAAAATCCAAGATGGCGGCCAAAATCAATATGGCCGACCCAACTTTTTATTATTGTTAAAAGTAGCTCTATCTTTCCTCTTGTCAACAACAATTCTTTTTGAGGTGTTTTTTAGAGAAACTTTCGAGTTATAACGGTTTAAATGAGCCACCATTTGACCAAAATCGAGGGGTCTGCTGTGGCTCTAACTAACGGGGGGTTCATCAATTTGAGTAACCAAATGCATTTTTCTTACTTTTTTAGCGAGGGCTTTCAGAAAACCGGCACCTTAAACATTTTTGAAGACAATGTGTAAATAGTGGGCCGGTCTCAGCGGGAGTTACCCAAATTCATTAGAACCCATCAGGTGTCTCAAAAGAACGTTATCCCCAAAGAATGGGCCTTTTAATTTTAAGCTTATTTGCTCTACAATGGACTTGTAAAGGTGACATAAAATAAGGCCTAACAATAAAATTCAGAACACTCTTACGTTAACAAAATCTGTAGTACAAAACTCAGGTTTAAGATCATGCATTGATTTGATCGTTAGTCAGGTTCATGGATTCAACAGTTTAAAGAAACAATACAGCCATTTTTTTTTAAATTCCATAACTGTAGGAACTTGTAGGGGTAGGCGGGGCATAATGAGCAGCTTAAGCATTTTGCCACCAAATCCAGTGAATTAAGTGCAATCAATGTGTAATTTTAACGTTCAATCCTCATTTGAACCTTAACTGACAAAATCCAATCGTTGAAATTCCGAATAAAGTTATAAATGTTGTAGAATTTTATGTTTTTAAAAACGTATAAAACCGCGAGTTGTGTTTTGGGGGTGGGGCATAATGAGCACCCTAGGTGGGGCAGGATGATCAATATCAGTTTTGTACACAATCAAATACTAATTGACTATTCTTGTCAATGATAAAGCATACCGGCAACAATCAATGAGAATTTGGAGGGATTACGGGGTTTAATTTGTAGGGAACTGTGGGGTTCCAATGAGTCTTCTATTGAGGAATTTTTAAACGGTGATAATATACAGATACTGAAATTTAAAAGCTAATAAATTGAAAGTTACAGACAAAACCTTACTATATGCATCAAAACAGAGAAAACCAAAATTAAAATTTGTTTGTTGAAGATGTTTACCATTTTCATTATTTTTTCACTAGTTGCTCATTCTGCCCCACCCTACTACCAACTCTTTGAAGCATATTTTTTCAACAAAATAATTATAAAAATAGTTGAAAAGTGTTACAAATACATTTCATTGGCCTAGGGAATATCAAGAAAATCGATAGATGCCCACTAAGTTGTGATTTCGATACCCAAAACCTTATTTTAGGTCACCTGATTCTTATAATATTTTTCCAGTACATGACCACTTTACGCATTTTGATTAATTTTTCAAGGTAAACGGATTTTTTGACTAATGTTTTGTCATCAACTCATTGGATTTTAGATAATAAGGCTACAATCAAGCAATTTGTTTTGTTAATTTGAAGATTTACAGTGAAAATACAAGGTGCTCATTATGCCCCACCTGCTCATTATGCCCCGCCTACCCCTATAGCTCAAATACATCGTTTTATGATTATCGTGATAAATTTTCCCTGACCATCAACGAAATTCCCTGACTTTCCAGGTCCACAAATAAATTCCCTGACATTCCCTGTTTTTCCAGATTTTTCCAGGTAGTCGACACCCTGTTCACGATCAGAATTTTACTATTGTCCTCTGCTGCCGGTGGAAGCATAATTTTCACATGTACATTTTTGGCAATATTGAGATTTTGCAGCCCATGACCATGTATCATGGTGTATTATAATATAGGGAAATAGAAATCGGTAATTTGTTCCGAAAACTGTTGAAAAAATGCTACGCCGATTTGTCTCATTCTGAAAAGTGGACGCATAAGTGTCACGTTTCATTGGAAATCCTATGAAATTTTTATAAATCGCTCTAAAACAAAAATTAGTGCTCAAATTCAAAATTGGTTGATGTTAGAACACGATTCGGCATTTATGCTTCATAGTTGAGACAATTTACTTTTTCGAACTTTGGACGTGATTTTCTCGATTGTCGGTTTTTGCACATGTGACATATATGCGTTCACCGGCAGTCTGAGTATGCTGAACTTTTCCTCCTTTGCTGTCCACGTATATTTCTAGCGAACCCTGCTGTTGGTGTTATTCTGGTGATCAATGCCGGATGCTGTTTCTCCTTCTAGTATTCTTTTCAGCTCTAATACGATCTCCATTAAAAGTTGGTCCGCATCTATCTTCGTTCTCTCCTTTGGTTTCCACGGGGGCTACGGGGGTCATCCAATCATTCCCGAAGCAGAACCGTTTGATATTCTCATAAACCTCTCAAATTTGGTAGCCTTGTATGGATTTCCGTTTTGGACAACTGAAATGAACTGACCTTCCGGTCTTTTCTATGAGCTTCTTACGACACTAATTTGGAAAAACGGAGAACAACATTTCGCCCATGTATCGATAAGTTGATTATTGAAACTTGTTATACGTTCCCCTGGAGTAGTTTTTGGAATCAAAATTAACAGAAGAACAGTGTACAACTTTGTCCCAAGAATAAGGATTTCGGCATTCAAGAAAGCGCCAACGAACAACCAACCGCTTTCGATTCGATGTATATATTATTCCTATCGTGTAAAACATGTAGCAAAAACACTATTTATAATTACGTTTCATAATTCGTTCTAGTCGTCCTAGTAGATTCATAATCGTTACTGAACTCGAATTTTTCAACAAACACGATCCGGGAAAATTATATTTTGTAAGTAGCAAAGAAGCATGTAGTATAAAATGTGTTCGTGGAGGTGTTTCACCAATCAACAGTTTAAGTGAATGAATGTGTAACATAATAAATTAAAAAATTTAAAAGAACGAATAGAAGCAACCAGAGTTAGACGATCTTCACAGTTTGGCCCGGTTTTGTAAATGTGAGTTGTATATAGCCAACATTGTCTAAGGTTTATCCTGTATGCTACATTACCACATCTCCAATCAGATTGAAATTGCTTAGAAGCGCACGTAGTGATGATAACCGTTCATATAGAAGTAAACCCTTCGTCAAAAAGTACGTATCTGCCCCGTGTTTCATTGCCTCACCTCGGGTCCCGATCGTCCGGATCGTCAATTGTAGAGATTCCAAAGAGAAATCTTACCGTCGGTTCCGGCCGCGGCCATGATGACTGCCTTCCACATCGATACCTTCTCGTCCGAGTAGATCACGTCCAACAGTTCGTTCCGGTGCTCGGTCAACACGGCCAGCGGCCTCAGACTTTTCCACGAGAAAATGCGAATCCTGCCGTCCCGCCCGGTGCTGACAAACACCTTGAGGTCCTTGCGGATCTTCAAGCGACTGATGCCGGCGTTTTTGATGCATATTTCGGACGTTTTGCACAGCTCCATGGATTGACGGTCCACCGAAAAGACGTAGATCTTGTCTGAGGTTCCGCCGCAGACACCCCGATTGTTGTAGGCGTCGTAATCCACGGCCATCAGGCACTCGTCTTGGCAAACCTAGAAGCAATAATTTGTAAAATATTTTAAGAGTTATTCATGATGTGTTTGCCATTTTCATTAGCTCCTTATTGAACGCCTTATTTGCAACTCACCTGCAAATGGCTGATCGGTTTGTAGCTTTCCAAATCCCACAGTACCAAAACTCCCGCTTCGTAAGCGGCCAACAGGTAAGCCTTCTCTTTAATCACCACCGGCAGAAGACACATGACCGTTCCCAGGGGCGGAAGCTTGGGCTCCGTAACAGTCGCCGGATTGAGCAGTTGCCGTTCGGTGAACGTTTGTCCACAGAGGATCGCAATTTTGTCTTCCCCACGGGGCATTATCACAGCATCGTTGTGCAGTACGAAACGGCAGAAACCGACATGTTCGGTAGCGGATTCGTGCCGGAGGACGTACGCCGAGTTGGTCAGCTCCCACAGCTTAACGGCGCCCTCTTTCTCCTGAGTAATCAAGGCATCTTCGGTGTGAGCCAGACCAATGATTGGGCTTTTTCCCACCGCCAGCTGGTACGTTGAGCGATTTGTCTAGGGAAATGAAAGCGGTCATTGTTCAAAAGAGCAGTACTCAATGGCGAACAAAACAGCCAACTCACCTGCAGATCCCACAGCTGCACTTTTCCGTTAACATTGCCGGAATACAACCGTTCGGAAGTGTGGAAACACAGCGAATGGAAAGCACTGAGGTCCTTCGCTTTGAGGCAGTAGACCGGATCCGGTGGAAGCAGCGCCATGTCTTCAGATCTGCTATTTTCTTTTACCTGGCTCCTACGAGACCGATTCCACTGCACTGATAAGCGCTCTCTCACTACTGATTAGAGTAGGTCAAATGGCGTCGCAAATTTTTTGGCAAAACAAACGAGCACCGCTGCTAACTTTCACTAGC
>NW_026917346.1:0-25000 GCF_035046485.1 Aedes albopictus
ATTATGCCCCGATGGGTGTCCATTTCGCCCCGTACCTTTCCTGCTAGCCCCAACAAACACACGATTTTCAATTCATTATTTCTTCACAATAATGACATTCTAGCAGCTGTAAATGATTGAAATACGTAGGAAACAAGTTAAAGTTGTAAGCCACCTGATAATATGTTAAGTTTTTGTCTGTTACACAGGCCTAACATACTCATTTGCTTAGGGTGTCCATTATGCCCCTAATCCCCCTATGTAATCAAATTGTATGAACGAATAGGTGAATTCGGAAGACCCCCAATTGTAGAGGCGCTAAGTGAGATAAGGTGAAAATCGTTTGTTTACATCAAAAATTCAATTTTTCGTTTTCAAAATTAACTCATATTTTGCCTTGGTGGTTGCTATTTTCCATTGGTAATGGCTTCTATTATCATCAATCTCGATGCCCACGGCGACAGACACCGGATTGACCAGCTAACAAAAAATCCGGAAGATTGCCCGCCGGAGGCATAGCAAGAGCTCCTCAAATTAATCACATAAGTTGTTCGTAAGTACCTACCGGATCTAAGCGCATCTGAAAGAGAATTAGATTTTCTTTTCAAAAAGTGCTCGTTTGTTTCTCTACGATGCGGAATTCGATATGAAAAAGTGAAAAAAGTGCAGTTTGCCTATGCTGCGCAATGGCAAATTTTGGAGGAGCCCCTCTTTTCATAGGTTTCTTGTTCCTGCCACCAGATGCGGAGGGATCGTTAGCTTCCGTTGGAGTTGCCTATCGCACACATCAAAGCAACCGGTCAAGTTCAGGGCGGCGAACGCGAATCAAGCACACGCTAAGAAAATGTTACTCTAAAATGAGTAAGATTCACACAAAACTGAGCTAAACTGGAACAGCTCAAAAAATGAGTAAATTGCATTTCCAGCGATAGCGCTGGCCCAAGTGCAAAAATCCAACTGGTTTAAGCCGTATAATATTCTTCGCATCATCAAGAATATTATACGGCTTAAACTGATGAGCTTTCCGCACTTGGGCCAGCGCTATCGCTGGAAAAAAAATTTACTCAATTTTGAGTTGTCCCACTTTAGCTCGAAAATGAGTGAATTTTCTGACCGTGCATCACAACGAACCTCATCAATCAGCTCTGGCTTGCTTCGTGCATGCTGATATCATGCCCCGAAGGTGCGCAAACCCGCTATTATTGATGATTTCACTTTCAACCGAGTAGGCGTCACGATCACGTGAGATCATCACCGGCGGACGACGACGCTCGCTCGCACTGCTGCTGACGCAAACACGACGGAGACGTATACGTGCGCGACAACGCGTGTGATGAACAGCGCCGCGCATACACTGCGGTCGGTGTTGAAAGCTCAACCGGCGCGCGACGGTGAATGCTGAGCTGGTAAATTTCTTGGAATTTAGGTATCTCGTCACATGTGCGAACATTTTTGCGATTCTTACGTCTACATCTACGTAACGCATAATTTACAACCCGAATACCTATGACGTACAGGGCTAATGCGCAATGTATTTACGTCTCCATGCGTAATTTACCACTGAAACCAGATCCCCTTTCGTTTTAGATTTTAGATACCTAGATCTTTGCCAGGGTCTGAATATAAAAGTTAAGATTTTTCAATATTGCAAAACAACGTGCTTAACTTCACTAAATACCACTATGACTCACCTCATATCGATTTCGTTGAACGTGGTCAGCATGGCGTTGGTGTTTTGGGCTTCCTTCAGACGAGAGGCGATCTTCAACCGCATACGGGTCATCTTGACGCGCTGCTCGGTCCGGGTGCCGGTGATTTCCTTGGTGTAATCGGCCGGAGGCAACTTGACCGTGGCGGCGTCGATGGCTTGTGCGTGACGCATGGCAGCGACGGGCATCTTGGTGATTGGACCTGTCGGCCTGGGAGGCGGAGGTGGCGGGGCAGCTGCCGCTGCTGGTGGCGGTGGCGGAGGTGCAGCAGCTGCTGCAGCGGCCACCGGCGGGGGTGGCGGTGGAGGTGGAGGAGCAGCGGCAGCAGGCGCCGGTGCTTCGGCCTTGGGGGCACCAGCTGCCGGAGCCTCACCGGTGATCTTCAGCTTGAACAGCTGCTGGCCGGCCTTGACGGTGTCACCGTCGGCCACGTAGATCTCCTCGATGATACCGTGGGCCGGGGCCGGAACTCCCACTGTGGTCTTGTCGGTTTCGATTTCCATGACCACTTCGTCGGCAGCGACGGCATCTCCGACCTTCTTTTCGAACTTGACGTCTCCTTCCGATACGGAGTCGGCGAACGGGGGCACCTTGACGACCTCCGAGTTAAGTAACCGGGCGGAGGTGAAGATGCTGCGTTCGGTTTGAAGCCATCGGGATGCTGCGTTCGATGCGGCAGTCGAGCTGGAATGATGTGAGGAAGAAGTGTTAGACAGAAGGAGTAATATAGAAATATATATTTTTAATCAAAATAAAATTATCGAGACTTTCAGCTGGTGACTGGTTTGCCACCATTCTTTAAGGGGGAGAGGGCTTCAAAATGAAACTAACATTTTCAGCGCTATAAGCTTCAGTCATTTGCTTTCTGTTGTGTAACAATCGAATTGAAGCAGTCAACGGGGAAGCTAGTCAAATATAAAACCATAAGCTAATACACGGCTGCAAAAAAGCACCATCCAGCTACCAAATTCGGTTTTCAGAAATCAATCACTTGTCACTAGGACTGCCTTTACTACACTCTATTCCAACTCCGGGAGATTTCCCGGAAGATGTGAAAACTTGAACAAATCGAATAGGAGTCTCCACTAACAAAACAGCTACTACCATACAGTACAATTCGTAATACTGACAAATCCACAAACCAACAGCGCTTTGAAGACCGTTATACGATATCATTACAGCTAGAAGCTTCAATAAAGAAACTGTTGGTATATCAACACGGCTTGTCGTATATAAACATTATTGTCAAAACAAACATTAAGCGGGTAGATATACAGCTACTACACAAATACTTTACAGCTATCTATCTCTGTGCTGTGAAATTATTTGGGTCGCTTTTTTGCACATTGAGTTGTCCAAAAAATGTCTCACGAAACCTAATGCAAGCCTATCCATATACGTGAGAACAAAAGGTGTTTACAAAGTTCTTACAGATAGATTAACACGGGAAATCTGAACACAAACCACTACCACATAGGAATTTGGATTGGTCAATTAATCAAACTTCGGATGACTTGCTAAAAGATGTGTAAATCGAATAAAAGTCCCAACCAATAAAACAGCTGCGTTTGTAACTTTTGTAATGTTGTTAAATAAACAAAACAGCAGTGCTTCGCAGCTGTTTAAAGCACATTCTTTCAGCTAGTAGCTGTGACGAAGAACCTGTTGGCGCAACCACAAAGCTTGTTCAATGTAAACATAATTGCGTTTGACGTTTCACAAGCTTTTGCAGCAAGATGAAGTTGGGTAAGGTTTCTTGTGGCACAATTATAAAACCTTGTCTGGAATAAAACAAAACGGGCTATTTTCTATGCTATTTATATACAGTAGTGTGGCAGCGAGGACATCATCGGGACCAGTAGATACGGAGATCAGGAATTCGATTCCAAGTAGCGGCAAGTACTTCAATTATTCAATTTCAAAAACGATAGTTCCAGTTCCACATGTATTGCGTTACGGTATCCATAACCTTATAACATTTAATCGATTATTCTGAGGATGCAGTAGGGTAAATGTACCAATAGTGGTGCTATTAGTAGCTCATTGTAGTAAAATAATTCATTAAAATTGATAAAACCTGTAAATAATTCATATTCCATCGCGGGGGAAATAGGCCAACAAGATTCCGGTTGTGGTAATTTGCGTCTTGAGTAATCACTCGGCACGGCAATGTATTTCGCCCAACAGATGCGACTTACCTCTTCGATTGCCTGCTGCTCAATGAGTGACGACGAACCGGTGAACGTTGTTGTGCACTGCTACCAACCTAGTGAGCTAGAGGTGCCAACGTTGTGTAACGGCGTTACACATTGTCAGTCGAGAGGGGTATGAATATATTTATGTTAAGGCACGTCTGCAAGACACCTTACATCCTTCCCCTTCTCTAAAGAAAAAAAAATACGTTCGCATAAGATCAGTTTATTGTTACTAAAACAGGCACAACCCAACTAACAATTGCAAGTCACAAACTAGCAAGCTTGTTGAATTGTTGCTTAATAATGGTTATGATAGCTGAACTAAAATTATGCTCTACACATTACTGTTTAAATGATTTTTCAATTGAGAAAGTAGTCAATGTTCGACTTTCCTCATCGGTATCAACAATGATACATTAAAACACTTTTCAAAATTCCAAAAGCTAGACTTTACATATACTGGCGTGAGTGAGAAATGGACAAATTGAGGTGAAATTTGCGAAAAAGTTACTCGTCCTCTCGGTGAGACTCGAACTCACGACTCCTGCTTTAGTTCGAGTCTCACCGAGAGGACGAGTAACTTTTTCGCAAATTTCACCTCAATTTGTCCATTTCTCACTCACGCCAGTATATGTAAAGTCTAGCTTTTGGAATAAAGTAAAACTTCCATTCGGCTGGTTAAGCCGCAAAAATCGATAATTAATTAATTTAATTATGGCACTTTTCAAAAGTTTAACAAGAAATTTATTCGGCAAGCATTGATTCCTTAACAAAATAGTTTAACAAAACATTTGTCTGCATCTTATTAAGCTGATGTATCGATAAGCATATACTCCTGAACAATGTGCTTTTCACTTGTCAAATAAACGCCTTCAGCCCGTCATAACTCATAGTTTGACTCGGAACTTTATTCGGATAATAGGATAAATCATGGTTTAACTGTTTATACAACCAAGTTATTAAAGAACCAATATTTTAAACGAATCACATAACATAAAACAGAATAGAATTATGTAGCTTATTATGTAACCAACGTGAAAATGAGGCATTTATTTATTATTATTAGTCTGTAACAGTCCGCAGCAGTTCGATTGTACGAGACGCTTGGATCGATGCATTTGACATTTCAGTGCTGTCGTGTTTACTGAATATTGTTCCCACAGTCATCTAGATAATCAATCAGCATTCAGAAATCGACACATTATCCCTACACACAAGTATCCCTAAACATCCTTATGCACTATTTATTGAACATAATATCAAGATTCCATGACAAAAGCATAAATTAAAAAATTGCCTTACGGATCTTCGACTGAGCATGAGTAGATTACCTGAACAGATGTTGTGAATGTACCATGTCCAAGACCATACCGCACCACATATTGTCATACATTTTTAAAGATCGATATTTAATCATAAAAATAATAACATATTCATATCGCAATAAGTTCGTCTGGAAACAATATCTTCAATAAAGACCAATACTTTTTGGCTGCATTCGATTCAAGTTTTCTCTCCGTGCGATAAGAATACTGACAGCGAAATCAGAATTGGGCTGAACAGCTGTTGAAGTATAAGGCGTTGTTCAGTTGATTACCACGTGCTGTGCTAATTCACCACTGCTGAACACAAGTTCAGGAGTGACCATTATTGAGTCATGGGAAGATTATGTTTTGCTTTGGGTGCTGCATCTCACCAACTCTAGGAAGGCGCAGATAGGAAGGCATGTGGCTGGCAATCGATAGGTCTCGAGTTCTAATCCGTGTTTAGGAAATTTTATATGTAATTCTTATTTCATAATAGGTGTTCTCAACATGAGAGCAAATAATAACTCTCGCGAGAGTTCAACATTTTTGCATTTTATTTATTTTCAGTCCTTTTTGCCAGAGCTTAATAACAACTTTCCTGTACATTTGTAAACGCTTTGAACAACAAAAATTTAAATTGGACCACAACATGATGCTTTATAACTTCTCCAAATTTGTGTGAACAAAACCCGAACATAGGTTGTACGTGAAAATAATTCAAATGTTACACAACATTATGCTGAATTAATTCGTCATAATGGCGCCTGTTAAATGAGTGATTGTTAGTTGGGAAGTCATCCTTGCTATCAATCTTTATATAAGCACCTTAATTAGCTAACCTGCACATGTTGACGTATTTAATAAACACCTTAAATCGCAACATTAGTTAAGTTTTCATTCACCAATGTGATGCACAAATTATAAAAAAATATATATATTTCGGTGTATACTATTTCTTCGAGCGCTTTGATCGATGTCTGAATTCGAGCACCCCTAACCCGATCGGCATCCCTGAAACGCTGACGGTTTGACTTTGACATCTCACTGTACACACACCAGTGTGCGTGCTGACAACCATAGTGGTTTCGCAGCGCCATGTCACGAACACTAATGCAAATCTACAGGTTGAAAATATGCCCATTTGATTTTGTTGGGAACAGCTGATATTTGTTTGCTATTTTCAACCAGTAACTCAAGTGCTGTTCGTGTAATGCAACGTGTACGTACACGCAACACTACTAAAAGCAGAAACCTCTATGGTTGCTGACAATTGTACCACACACACCTCAATGAGCAGATTGCCGGGTAAACATTTTGTTGCCATCAAGATAATTGCATCGCATCCTGATGAAAACAACGCACTCATGCAACGAACCTCCAGAAACATCTACCAGATTCTTGACAGCTCCACTATTTTCACCTCGATTTTCACTCTGCTTCCAACCGATTCGAAGAAAAACGGGAGTGAAACTCTCGCCGTAAGCGTTTCGTAGTAGGCATTGGCGGTTTTTTCGAAATGGATCACACATTTATCAGTTATCTCCCTCACTCATTTTTTTGGGTTACACTTATGATTTCGTGGTTGTTTACTTTACACATTTTTCGCATGTGGTTTTCGTTACCACTTCAGCGGCGCCTCGAAGGTCTTTGGAGGTGGTTTTCTTTACGCACCCTATTTTGCTTGTGGTTTTCTTTACCACTTCGCGGTCGCCTTGAAGGTCTTTGAAGGTGGTTTTCCTTACGCACCCTATTTTGCTTGTGGTTTTCGTTACCACTTCGCGATCGCCTCGAAGGTCTTCGGAGGTGGTTTTCTTCATGCACCGTTTTTTTTTGCTTGTGGTTTTCGTTACCACTTCGCGGTCGCCTTGAAGGTCTTTGAAGGTGGTTTTCTTTACGCACCTTTACGATTATATAACTCGTTGTTTTCCTTTACACTTCATTTTACTTCTCGGTGGTTTTCGCTACGCATCACTGTATCAATATTTTTACACCGATTCTTTTCAACATTCAACACATTCCCGTACCGAGTGATTACGGACCAAAAAATATCTGACAGGATCGCCAATGTAAATAATTCATATTCCATCGCGGGGGAAATAGGCCAACAAGATTCCGGTTGTGGTAATTTGCGTCTTGAGTAATCACTCGGCACGGCAATGTATTTCGCCCAACAGATGCGACTTACCTCTTCGATTGCCTGCTGCTCAATGAGTGACGACGAACCGGTGAACGTTGTTGTGCACTGCTACCAACCTAGTGAGCTAGAGGTGCCAACGTTGTGTAACGGCGTTACACATTGTCAGTCGAGAGGGGTATGAATATATTTATGTTAAGGCACGTCTGCAAGACACCTTACAAAACCACAAAATACAAAGTCTGAAAATGTTAATCGATAGTTGTTCACTTAAATTTGCTAGGAAAAATGTAAAAACTATTGTTTATTTCATTTTTTTCTAATAAATCACTTTCACCAACTAGGTACACGGATCCTATTATGCAGGTAAAATTTAACATTGGTTCCTATAGTGGCGCATCCCATTGAATTCTTATGGGAGCCACCACTATAGGAACACTATATATAGTTAGGTTTTTCGGCAAATCCTGAACACAAAACTGAATTAATGTTATTAATTAGGTATGATGCATCTATTAAAAATGTCATTTGCAAGCTTTTTGGTCGAAATAGTGCTAAATTGCCACTACCACCACTATTGGTACTACCTCCACTAAGGGAGCTTTTACCCTATGACTATTATTTAAAAGCTGAAAAAACGCCTGTTTTTCAGTTAGTGGTTAGAGGCTGTCGTAAGGGAATTTTTGCCAAGGGAAAAACCGTGTTAGTGGGTGCGAGTACTCTGGAACACACAGAATGCCTGGATGGCTTAGATACTTTGTCGTAGCGAGGTGGATTGCAGCAGCCTCGGTGAAAAAACCAGAGCACTGATCGGGTAACCAGTAGCCGCTATCAATATCAGAGATACTGAAACCTGCTTTCCACGAAGCATTGGACCAATCCGTAAAGCGATGCGATGGTGGTAATTTCAGTAATTCACAGATAACAACTTAGTAACATGCGAGCGCATAGCCATAGAGTTATCTCCTGTTCGGAAGTATTTTGCGGTTGAGAGGTCTACAACGCGCAAATTTGGCGCATCCCACCTTCTGGATGTAACCCAGTGGACCTGTTCTACCGGGGGAGTTCCAGTCTGGAACTTCCAGATAGACCAGACTGACGAGAGCTCAGTTACCCTCCTTGCAGTGAATCAAAATTCAATCATCGCGCAACAATAATGACAATGTCACAACATGTATTTGTTGCGACATTCCACCCAATGCGACATAAGATTGTCCCAACTTGAAAATAATAGGATAAACATCGTACACCACGAGTTTAGAGATTTTTCAGCCTTTCATTGCGATTTTCGAACGGTAACTTCGAGTAGGTAAACACTGTAACTCTGCTGAAGATCTATCATCAAACAGTTTTGATTATTCACGAGTTGAAAAGTACGCAACAAATTCAGCTTCCGTTTTGTCTGCAACAAAAATTTTCGGGATCGTGTCATTATCTGTTACCAGTAGGGATAAAGAATAATCGTCGCGCCTTCTTTGTTGCTTGTTTTGTGCTTCTTTTGTCTGACAATTCTCTTCACTGCCTCTTTGAGAAGAGAGAACTCACAATCTCCAGCAGATTTTTTTATTTTCAAATAACAAACTGATTGTCCTAACCCGTAACGTGGGTAGATCACCTTAAAAAGGTGCGTGGCGGTGTAAGATCTACCAAATCAAATTTTGATTTTGATATTTACCGCATTTATAAATATTCCAGGATCAAAGTTTGATGCACTTCCTATGTTTTTTAAGTTATTGCTAATTAACAAATTATTTCAGCACGAATAAGGTAAATTTATCGAATGATATCGAAAGTATGTAACTTTGGCGAGCGTATCACTAATATGTAACTTATTCGACGTACGATGTTAACATTATTTTATATTTCAGATTTTCAACCGAAGAGTCTAGTAATTCAGTCAAATGACATCAAGATGACGAGGAAATCAGAATGAATTGGACAGACAGCTGATTCAAAACAGTCCAACAATGGTGTGCCTGAACGTTGAACAAACGTATCCTTTAGAGTTTACCCTCCCACTAACAACACCCAAATTCCTGTGACATCTACATAGGCCTGAGAGATCGTAGAGCTGTCTACATCTTTCATAGGTGTCCAAAACTATCCATCCTTTCCCATCCATCAGCAGTCACAAGGACGTGGCCAGGACAGTGTCGAGTCGCTCCCAATTACGTGCAGTTTCGGATGCTGCAGAAATTCCACATATCTCACTCAAGTTACGAACAGCGATTCATTAGTCACTCCGCTTTCCGATGTGGTTACACTTCTACTAAAGACTGCCCCAGAAAGTATGGACGCACCCAGTCTTCAGTTGTCTGGGCCTGATCGATGGTTCTAGTGTCGGGCTTCATTTTGGCAGTTTCTGCTTACTATAGGATCGAAAATTCAAACATTCTTTGCCATGATGAACATTGGAATTCGAAATGGTTACTTTTTTGACCATACTCCGCTTTGTGTGAGTTAGAAGGTTTTTTATTGTGCTCGAACACCTTCATTATTTGTTTTTACAAACGAGGGTTAGCGGGGTCTTTATTTTTTACTCAGTTTTTGCCTATGCTTAAACGTGTTATTCCCACCGTGGATGATGATTGCTGTTTGCACAATTTTCTTACTTGCTCCCACCATATTTTGTTCATTTCCTAAGTGACCTTTCAAACTCTGTACATCGTTTGTGCACATTTTTTCGATGATGTTCCGCTGAAGGTTCATGTATTTTAAAACAAACTGTTGGAATCGCTAAAACCGCTATACAAATGTTGAGAAAATAGGTTGACCAACAGGATGTAGCTTTCAAAAAGAATTAGTCATCAATAGTTTTGAAATGCCAGTATTTTCTTACTGCGTCCATACTTTCTGGACCGGTCTTTAATTATTGTTTATTTTGAGCTTCTCAATACTGACATTTCCATAGACAAATAGACGACCAAAGCTTGAACCAAAGCGTCACAGACAATAGACATACAAATGACGAATATAATACAAATCTAATTACCGCAGAGTACATCAATAGTGTTTATATACTCTACAGACAGTTCTTGACCATTGGAGGATTGCGTCAGTCTTGTCTAAGAATCCGATTGGTCCTAAATCTTTGTGCTTTGGTTCGGACGGGAAGGAGGCAACCCTCATAACAGCGGTCTAGGACTGTACCACCTACGAATTTGTGCGACTCGCTTAATGCTAATGCTCAATAATCAACTGAATGTCCTAAAGCATAACGTGTCTGTACTTTGGTATAGGGACGGAAAAGTGGTCAGTTTAAGGTAGGCCGCGTCTGCTGAGGTTGAAGGAAGTAGGATCCGTTTTCTGTAACGGGTACACAATGTCGGGAACTACATAAATGGGATACCACGCTTTTTCCGCCGACAGACTAAATCCAGAGTGTGTAGCCCATCTGGCAACTGTTGAAACAGCATAGATGAAGATTTAAATTCCTTTCAGCAGAGCGTCGAAGATTACTTGACCTGCTCTGCCAGTCAGTAAATTTTTGAGCAAGTGAAACTGGTTGTTTTCTAAAAAGCGAGGTTCGAGTATCATTGCTTGCTCAACAGTTTGATGGAATCGGTCGAAAATACACCGGTGATTTGACAGCTTTTACCTGTTTATTATCGGAACCACTAAGCTATGCAGCATTTCAGTTTTGTGTTGTCGGCCCAGATTTTATCCAGGAGGGAAAGAAAAGTAACCTTTGAACCGGTTGAATCTTTCAATGGCGTAAAGCGAAGTTAAGTTCTTCCACACGGAGAGCAAGTTTTCTTCCGGTACTACTAGGTTCGCTACGCCGTCAACCAACGAATGCTTGGTTCCTTCGTATGAAACTGGTATCATATTGGTCTAATAGTCTAATGATGATAATGATCGAAGAAGTGGTCAGCTAGAGCATTGGCTATCGTGAGTGGGTCTCGTGTACGCCCTTCTGACAATCGTAATGTCATACCTGTGGCCTTGCGTTTGCCACTCAAAGCGGTAACTCGATTGCACAATTCGGAACTTTTTGATCCCCGGATCCCCGCTGACTGTCCAAAGGAACCGATTCATCATGTTTGCATAAGCTACATAAGCTGACATCAACTGTACACTCTTGTTGGCCTTTGGTGAAAGTTGAAGCTCCGTCATTAAGAACAACAAAATTTAGCGTTTCTGCAACTTCCATTAGGACCCCTGTCACTAGGAGATCGACATCCTCATTCTGGATGATAGTCGTTTACATTCCACGTAATAAGGACTGTTCTCTGCTGACCCGGGAGGATGTTGGTAAGGCGAAGTTTAAGGTCCTCAATCCGTCCGTTGGGGATATAACCGGATATGGGAACAGGTACTCGAGTTTTACTCCCACTAGGGGTATATCTGTGTTAAACTGAAGCGTAGATAAGGCAAAACGCCAATAGCAGTTGAGTGATAATGTTTGTGTGGCATTTGGTTCACTCTCCATCTTCTCTGCAATGCAAGGGTAAGTTTAACCTTTTAACGCTAATTCTGTGCGTCTCTTTGATAGCCAAAATGATTGGTTGCTGGTGTCTGAGAAGAATCGCAATGGCGAACGGAGTTTTTGCAAATTTCATATACTTCACTTTGTCTTACATACCATGTAACTGACTGACTGTTGACGGTGAACGATCTGTGGGAGAGTTGACAACGGATGCGTCACCTGATTTAGTAGATAGGCTGAGTTTTCCCAACGTTAAGTTTAATCCACCATTCAACATTGCATTCCTCAAGATTGACCATATCCGGTCGTAGGCTACTAATGACAATGTGCGGGTGTTTTTATTATGCCAGGAACACAAAGAAAGCGCACGACACGCCGTAAACCATCAGTACTTCATGTTGGAATATTTGGGCCAGCCTAATGTATGTTGCGATGTTTATCATCTTGCCCTGCGCCGACCCTGCCTAATGTATGTATGCTTGTTATTGTTTATACATTGTTTGTTGTTAGTATTGAATAAACCGACCGCCGCGACGAGCACACGTACTTTGTGTTGCTTCCGTGTGTTTCTCCGCCGTACGCGAACCGAAAGTTTTCCTCCCGGTCGATAGTCGGTTCCGCTGGGCCACTTTGTGGACCTCCGTGGACAGTGATAATCCAACAGGTAATGGACCCAGTGTGGTGAAGAACCGGAATAGCGTTTGAACAGTCGCGAAGTGCAAAATCATCCCGCGGATGATTGCTTCTGTGTGGTGCCGGTCGGTGGGAGAAAATTAATTAAACGTTCGTTCGGCGAGTGCAGCTGCTGTGTGGAAGAACAGCTGTGACTGGGACAGACTTTGTGTGGTAAAAGTGGTCGGCGGAATAATTGCCCGTTTTGCTGGAACGGCGCCCAGAACGAGTTGCAAGGTGCCGGATAGACTCTGTGGTGCACCATTTTATGTCCCGCAGCCGAGAAGAAAGAAGATTGTGCCATTTTGACCCGCGAAAAGTGACTGTAGCCGTGGTGGTGTTCGATCGAAATCGAACCGAAGAAACTCTGCCAGTGTACCGCCATCGTGTGTGTAGGTACGGCGGGTACGTTCGAGTGTTGTTGGTTGTAGCTTCGTAAGTACAGTGTGCGCCAACGGAAAAACGAACTTTCGTAGAAATGGCAGAGAAAGTGTTAATTGCGCGTTTGAACAATAAAAACTTTCAAACGTGGAAGATCAAAATGGAGATGTTATTGATCAGCTACGATCTGTGGCATACGGTTTCAGAAGCGAAACCGGTGCCGGTGACTGCGGCGTGGTCTAAAGAAGACCAAAAGGCAAAAGCCTTGATAGTGCTCAATATCGAGGACAATCAGTTAGCCTTGGTGAAAGACGGAAAATCAGCTGTCGAAGTGTGGGAAAAGCTGAAGAAGTACCACGAAAAGGCTACGGTGACGTCGCGAGTGTCGCTTCTGAAGAAGCTATGTAGTCTAAACTACGAAGAAGGTGCGAACATGGAGGAGCACCTGTTCGCGATCGAAGAACTTTTTGATCGGCTATCGTGTGCGGGGCAGAAGATCGAAGATTCGCTTCAAGTGGCGATGGTGTACCGGAGTCTGCCGGAATCCTACAACGGACTCGTGACGGCCTTGGAGAGCCGTCCGGACGCCGATCAGTCGTTGGAGTTCGTGAAGCAGCGGCTGATAGACGAGTACCACCGACGGGTAGAGAAGCGAGGAGAAACGTCCGAGGAGCGCCACGACCGGGCGCTGAAAGTGAACGGAAGCAGACGAAACGGAAGAGTGCGACAGCGTGTGTGCTATAACTGCCGGAAACCGGGCCACTTCCGGAGAGAGTGCCCAATGCTTCGTGAAGAAGAAAGAAGAGATCCGGAAGTGAAGAAGACGGTGGCGAAGAAGAACACGGGAATTTGTTTCGGCGTGGGAGGTCAGCGGAAGCGGAAGTCCTGGTATGTGGATAGTGGCTGCTCGAGCCACATGACCAGTGACCGGCAATTCTTCAAGAAGATCGATGAAAAGGTGAAACAGGAAGTGACCTTGGCGGACGGCTCGGTGTTGTGTTCCGCCGGTGTAGGGGAAGGCTTCCTGGAGTGCGTCGATGGAAACGGAAGAAAGAACAAAGTGCACGTGAAGGAGGTGTTGTATATCCCTGAGCTGGACTGCGGATTGCTCTCGGTCCGGAAGCTGGCACAAAAGGGACTGAAAGTGAACTTTGTGGAGTCGAAGTGTCAGATAGTGAGTTCCAGCGGGAAAGTGGAGGCCGTCGCGGATCTTAGTGGAGAGCTGTATGCCCTGAGAGTGGAGAGCGGCAACCGCCGGAGAAATACAGCTGGGCATCGCACTGAGGAGGAGTTCCAAGAAGAAGAATATTTTGACTGTTTTGACGAGGGACTCCGATACTAAGTGAAACTTTGTGGCTTTGTGATAGGACTTTGTGTTAATACTTGACGAAGCAGAAGTGTTCGGTGCAGGAGGAGGAACTTTGTGTAGGCTGTGGCGTCCAATGTGAACTTTGTGAAGACTTTGTGAAATTGTATCCTTTGTGAATGACCTTTGTGATTGTGATGACCAACATCGAGGAGGAGTGTTGGAATATTTGGGCCAGCCTAATGTATGTTGCGATGTTTATCATCTTGCCCTGCGCCGACCCTGCCTAATGTATGTATGCTTGTTATTGTTTATACATTGTTTGTTGTTAGTATTGAATAAACCGACCGCCGCGACGTGCACACGCATCTTTGTGTTGCTCCGTGTTCTCCGCCGTTACGCGTCCGAAACATTCCCCCGGTAGTTTGTTGTCGGTCCCCTGGGTAGCTTTGTGGACAGTGTTGGCCTTAGTGACACATCCAACACTTCAGAGGTAAGGATCACGTCTAGAATTGACTTCAGCATTGAACTTAGGACGCGCCAAATGGAATGTTTTTGATACCGAAGTTTTCACAATTTGCCATCACCGAGAAATATCGGCTCGTAAGGAACGATTGTAGAATCTTTAACTATATAGAGATGAAGATTCGAGCAAATGAACATAACGGCGCGGCGTGCTGCCGTACGAAGTCGTAGCCATTTCCAACGTAGAGGATCATGTCAGCCGAATTACCCGGTCCGGATTGTTATAACGTTGGCGTGTTTCCGTCCTATTGTGAAGCCTAAACCTAAAACCAGGCATGCGTTGATGATGTTGGTCACTACAACAACCATTTTCTTGGTGTGCCCGGAAGTTTTCCAATTTCGTAGCGTTCAATGGATGATGAATACCTTCACCTTCTTTGGCTTTACCAGAGTAATGTTGGTGAGAACCGCTTGCCGCACGAATGTGAATGTTTGCATTTTTCATGACGATCGTAGTACTAGAATCGCTCAGTTTTTCGTTGTATGCAGTACCCATTGCCAGCACTTCGGTCTTCTGTGATGAGCTGGGCACTGAGAGATAAGCCTTGACGGCGCCGCAGTGCTGTCGTCTGGCGGAAGCCGCATGGCTAACGTGAGAAAGTTTTGTCTATTCTTCATTATTGCGTTTTTAACTTTTAATGTTAGTTCAAAACACTAAATTAATGAACGAATGAGAGAGCTGTTAAATGAATTCAAACAGGTTACAATCGTGGAGAAACTTGAATAGTGTTTTGATGGTATCCGGATCGTCCCGTAGGACTTCTCCAATATTACCAGCGATGTTGTGGAGTCGATGTTGGCCTTCGTAGATGGGACACACGCAAAGAACATGTTCTACTGTGCCTGGGATGTGGCACACTTCACACTCCTTGCGGAACGGACCACCTCCCATGTTGTGTGATAGAAGTGTGTGCCCGATTCGAAATCGAGAGATCACTCTTCATGAGCGGGATGCTGTCGCGGTGTGTCGTTCACGAGCGTGACCGGAGCCAGCGAGATGATCGGCTTCTTCATTTTCCGGAATAATGCAGTGTCCGGCGATCCACGTGAACACAGTATCAGCTGGAGTGTTCATAAGTATACCCTGGATCCAGGGGTGTGTCGGTGTATCAGATTGAAGGAAAGCGCGGAATCGGTACAGGCATCTTCAAAATCTTCAATGGGCGTCTCTAACGAATCGTTTCCAGCAGCCTCATCATCGTCTTCGATAACATTTGGAATAGCTGGATTTCCATCAGGCATGAAGTTTTATTCTTGAACACATTCTGAACTTGAACACTTTCGTCTTCGTTGATCACTATCATGTCGCGACTAATCTTGAACTTGTTGCTTTCTGGATAGTATACTCGATACCCTTTGGTGTCCTCACAGTACCCAACAAACGTTCATTTTGTTACCTTGGGGTCGAACTTCCTACGCTAGACCTTCGTTATGGGAATCGCAACAGTCGCGCCAAATATTTTCAAGTGCCGCAAATCAGGTCTCTTTCCAGTATAGATTTCTTCGGGAGTCTTGTTTCCAATCGCTTTTGTTGGAGACCGGTTCACGAGGTATTCTGCCGTTGGTATCGCCTCCGCCCAGATTCCTTTCTGCATGTGCACAACGTTCAGTGTCTGGTTCATTCTTTCACCCGTGCCATTCTGCTCCGGAATGTATGGGCAGGTCTTTTGATGACGAATGCCGTCCTTTTCCAGCGCTCTCCGAAATTCATTGGAAACGTACTCCTGCCCATTGTCCGTCCTTAGAATGTTGAGTTGTTTTTACCTATTTGCCGTCCCGCCTTTACTCGAAATAATTTGAATACCGCCAATGCCTCGCTTTTTGTCTTCAGGAAATATCTTTAACTGGTCCGCCGCATATTTCGGAATGCACTAACTCCAGCAGGCCCAATGCTCTGGAATCATTTTTCGGGAATGGCTTCCGGGCTCGCTTACCTATCAAACACACTGTTCTGCAGCAGTCGTTTAACTTTTCGCCTTGAAAATCTACAACTTCCGTTTCGTACTTGAGTTGCTTCAAATTTGCCTCATTATAGCCTAAACCTAAAACCTAAACTAATTTTATTTTTGTGCTAAATGCACCTTTTTAACTGGTAAATTTTACCCTAAGTCAAATGCACTCTCATTTCAGAAGATAAGGGTTCAAATACCTGATATTTCTTATACTTTCCCCATAAAAAAATAGAAAGATAAGGATAACTAAGCAAATTTAAATTTGAATCTAACTAGATTCAACTGTAATCCATCAGATCGGCTGATTTGAAGCTGTGATCGATCAGCGATTAAAGTAGAATTCTAAACAAACTTGCATTTCTAAGCGTTATTGACTCGAGAGGAATTCAAAGCTTTGGCTCGCTGCCTGAAAACGTGATCCCCGGTGTCGAACTGCGGAATGATCGATTGTTTACAGTACGTGGTAAACAAAACATAGCAACGATCTATTCTTAATCGGCTTATCACGCTGGCATCAGCATCTGCGTTAGCAATAGATTCTCGCTTCCAAAAATAGACTGTAAAAAAAAGCACAAACGACCGACGAAACAAAACAATAACAACGATCCTTCGGCTTACCTTTGAATCGGTGCGCTTTCGGCCACCGTCGCCCGAACTAATCTCTGCAAGGCAGCGCGCCCCTGGTGGTAGGAACGCAAACCATTGTTAACCTGCAACAAAGTGGAAAACGAAAAAGAAAATCAGATTGTGTGCATGGTGACTGTCAGTGTCACACACGTCTGTCTCGACGTCGAGTTTTTCCACCCCCTGCTGCTGCTACCCACAACCGCCACTGTTGGTCATGCACACCACCCCTCGTCCACAACCCAACAGCCGACGATGATCCAACCAAGATGAATCGATTTGCATCAGGATTGCACTTGCCATATCGATTGCGAATGAAGCCCTTTCGGTGCCGGTTCCAAACTTGCGCGGCCAATCCGATCATCCTTCATCTCGCATCCACCCGGCCCCGCAAACCATTTCGCAAATATTTCCCACCGGGATTACATAATACCGATAGAGACCTACCGCAATGGACGAAGGAATTTTCACCACACAACCAACCCAATATTTGCGCAAAGCTTTAACCCTCCTTCGGAACGCTTACCTGCTGTGAACTTCCCTCCAGCGAGCGAAGGCCACCGCTGATTCGTAGTGCGGTTCGCGGAAGATTACGCGACGAGATTGACAGCAATCCAGCCATCGCGCCGAGAGTTCGGATGAAAATTGGTCGGCAACTTGCACCGTGTACCTACGGTCGTTCTATCACACTATCCTCGATTTTCGACAGCGACTGCCGACCGGAGAAAAAGGTGGAAAATAAAACTTTAGATAGAAATGATTTAGCACCAAGCGAAAAAACGGAGCAGATGACCACCCCGACGAGGTCAGTCTTTTCTTTAGCACTTTCGCACGCACTCAACTCACTTTTGCACTTCACACTCGCTGCTGCTCCCGTCGTCGTCTGCGGATCTGATGGCTGATCTGTCAGTCTGGCGGGCGGTGCTGCGGTGGAACAGTGGTTATCCGATTTTTCGACTGCTAGCGACTTTCAAATGTCAAAACAGTGCTGTCGCACTGGCGGTCGGGATCGGAACTATGGGGGATAAGACATTCCATGCACGCTAAGGACAGTTTACCCATAAATTGGCTTTCAAGGACAAAACAAAACATACTGTTACCCATCTTTGTTTCGGTAGCGCAACTACCGAACTGATGATGTTTACCTTTTTTTACACACCTATAAACATAATCTGTTGGGGGAATTATTTTAATTTTCCTACTTACAACCACAGGGAACAGACGTCTAAGGGGTCGTGCACCTATCCCAAGTGCTTGCAGGACATTCCCACAAACTCAATGAAAAACAGATAGTCCAGTCTGAACGCCGACCATATATTTTTTCAATTCAATTCAGTTTATTTCAATTGTTATCCTATTACATATTGTTGCATTTAGTTACGCACTGAGATGGATTGTCCTGACAGCAGTGATTTGAGCTACATTTTGGGTTCTAGAAATTATAGTTGCTTATTTTTAACTATTCTTGAAGAAAGGAAAAATTTGAAAAAAAAAACCTTCGTAAGTGCGATAGGAGGGGACAGTTGGAGGAAAAACCTAAACTATATATTAAACTATATCACAGATCTATTCTGCTAGGTCTAAAAGCAAAGGGTTATCCGAGGTTCTGCATCCGAGGATGAATTTAGGGAGAAGCCGATGAAACCAATCTTCGATCAATTCGATTCCAGCTTGTTGGTGTAGATCGTCAGTGGGGTGCAAGAATTCCAGGTCCATTATCATTTTAAGAAGACGATTCTGTTTCCGTTGAATTTTCATGCGATGGGTTTGAGCGCAAGTGTGCCACGCTTGGAAGGCGTATGTTAGTGTAGGTCGGAAAACTGTTTTATACAAGAGCAGCTTCGTTCGTATATCGAGCGCCGATCGACGATTGACCATGGGATACAATGTTTTTGTGTCTGTCTGTCTGTCTGTCTGTCTGTCTGTCTGTCTGTCTGTCTGTCTGTCTGTCTGTCTGTCTGTCTGTCTGTCTGTCTGTCTGTCTGTCTGTCTGTCTGTCTGTCTGTCTGTCTGTCTGTCTGTCTGTCTGTCTGTCTGTCTGTCTGTCTGTCTGTCTGTCTGTCTGTCTGTCTGTCTGTCTGTCTGTCTGTCTGTCTGTCTGTCTGTCTGTCTGTCTGTCTGTCTGTCTGTCTGTCTGTCTGTCTGTCTGTCTGTCTGTCTGTCTGTCTGTCTGTCTGTCTGTCTGTCTGTCTGTCTGTCTGTCTGTCTGTCTGTCTGTCTGTCTGTCTGTCTGTCTGTCTGTCTGTCTGTCTGTCTGTCTGTCTGTCTGTCTGTCTGTCTGTCTGTCTGTCTGTCTGTCTGTCTGTCTGTCTGTCTGTCTGTCTGTCTGTCTGTCTGTCTGTCTGTCTGTCTGTCTGTCTGTCTGTCTGTCTGTCTGTCTGTCTGTCTGTCTGTCTGTCTGTCTGTCTGTCTGTCTGTCTGTCTGTCTGTCTGTCTGTCTGTCTGTCTGTCTGTCTGTCTGTCTGTCTGTCTGTCTGTCTGTCTGTCTGTCTGTCTGTCTGTCTGTCTGTCTGTCTGTCTGTCTGTCTGTCTGTCTGTCTGTCTGTCTGTCTGTCTGTCTGTCTGTCTGTCTGTCTGTCTGTCTGTCTGTCTGTCTGTCTGTCTGTCTGTCTGTCTGTCTGTCTGTCTGTCTGTCTGTCTGTCTGTCTGTCTGTCTGTCTGTCTGTCTGTCTGTCTGTCTGTCTGTCTGTCTGTCTGTCTGTCTGTCTGTCTGTCTGTCTGTCTGTCTGTCTGTCTGTCTGTCTGTCTGTCTGTCTGTCTGTCTGTCTGTCTGTCTGTCTGTCTGTCTGTCTGTCTGTCTGTCTGTCTGTCTGTCTGTCTGTCTGTCTGTCTGTCTGTCTGTCTGTCTGTCTGTCTGTCTGTCTGTCTGTCTGTCTGTCTGTCTGTCTGTCTGTCTGTCTGTCTGTCTGTCTGTCTGTCTGTCTGTCTGTCTGTCTGTCTGTCTGTCTGTCTGTCTGTCTGTCTGTCTGTCTGTCTGTCTGTCTGTCTGTCTGTCTGTCTGTCTGTCTGTCTGTCTGTCTGTCTGTCTGTCTGTCTGTCTGTCTGTCTGTCTGTCTGTCTGTCTGTCTGTCTGTCTGTCTGTCTGTCTGTCTGTCTGTCTGTCTGTCTGTCTGTCTGTCTGTCTGTCTGTCTGTCTGTCTGTCTGTCTGTCTGTCTGTCTGTCTGTCTGTCTGTCTGTCTGTCTGTCTGTCTGTCTGTCTGTCTGTCTGTCTGTCTGTCTGTCTGTCTGTCTGTCTGTCTGTCTGTCTGTCTGTCTGTCTGTCTGTCTGTCTGTCTGTCTGTCTGTCTGTCTGTCTGTCTGTCTGTCTGTCTGTCTGTCTGTCTGTCTGTCTGTCTGTCTGTCTGTCTGTCTGTCTGTCTGTCTGTCTGTCTGTCTGTCTGTCTGTCTGTCTGTCTGTCTGTCTGTCTGTCTGTCTGTCTGTCTGTCTGTCTGTCTGTTTGTCTGTCTGTCTGTCTGTCAAATTTGAGTAAAATGTACCCATATTATAGAAAAATAGGTAAACTGATCTTAGCGTGTATAATGTGGTGTCCTTACCCTCAACGGTGATTGTCAAACGACAAAAAAGTTTTGGCCCTTTGTGCTGGTACAGCATTCATGTTGTTTTGGTTTTTCTCGTTGTCATCGATTTCAGTTCGACTTTGCTAGGAATGCGGAAAAATTTTAAAGTTTTCTCGACGTTTTCCACGGAAATTATAATTATAAAAATTATAAAGCATATTCTACCTTAAGCTAGGATGTATTTATTGTTCGTTATCAGTGCCATGTGTTTCTTGATGGCATTTTCGTCGAAAATAGCCAAATTGGTGAGTGTTTAAATATTTTAAACTAGAGAGAAATCATTTCCTGTCACCGTGTTCATTTTTAGATCCTTCCTTTCGTCCTGCGGGAACCTACTCAACTGGTACGGCTTCGCGCTCAAATCGAGCAGGCCCGCCGTGAGCTTGCAAAGATATCGATGCGCGAAAACTATCTCGAGTACGTTCACAAGGAGCGTGCGCTGGTTCAGCTGGAAAAGGAAATGGCAGCGCCGATGGACAGCTATAACAGCCGGAAGCTAATCTTCGACTATGGCATCGGGTACGGGCTGTACGCTGTGCTGGCATTGGGGCTTATTGTGATTTCGGTGTTCTATCGATATCAGCCGGTGGTCGTTTTCGGGAGCAATTTTAATTTTGAACCATTTGGCAAGGTACTCAATTTCCCGACCGGAGTACCGAATGCGGTGTCCACGGTTTTCTGGATCGTGGTAAATAATTTCGTAGCTCGGACCGTAGTCGGGTATGTTAAGTGATAGGCAGACAATTACAAAACTAGTTGACTATTTTTATTAACTTGATTAATTATAATTACTATCAAACTTAACTTGCTCTTCTATCCATCTGGCAACTTTGAACAATCGTTTTTCGGCGAAATTCGGTGCCATCAGTTGCAGGCTGATGGGAAGTCGCTGTTCCGAAAGCCTTATCGGTAGGGAGAGCGCCGGAATGCCTCCCATGTTTGCCGGCTGGGTGCAAAAGTCTTGGACAGCGCATTGATCTCGGTTGTTGCTCTGGACGAATTCCGAATAGCGCGGGGCATCGCTGAGGGTCGTAGGGGTCAGCAGAATGTCCACCTTTTGGAAGGCTCGATCAAAATCGTTGGCAATCAGACGTCGCACTTTCAAAGCTTTCTCGAAATATTTGTCGTAGTTCTTCCGCAGCAGGAAGAAATTACCGGATAAGATACGGTTTTTGACCACTCCGTTGAATCCTTCCGCCCGGGATTTGGCATAAAGCTGTTCGGTGCTGGCGTCCTCGTCGGAGCGGTGGCCAAATTCGATCCCGTCGTATCGCGCCATGTTGCTAGCGACTTCACATTGGTTCAAAATGGAATAGACGAAAATCGATGCGGATGTGTAGGGAAGGGATACGGGATGAACCGATGCTCCCGCGTCTTCCAGCATGTCGGCTACCTTGGTCCAAGTGCTGAGAACTTCGTCAGAAAGTCCTTCACAGTGATATTCGATGGGTATTCCTACTTTCAATCCTTTCAAACATATGTCCGTACCGTCGGGAATAGATATTGGCTCAAAAACCTTCTTAATTGTGGTAGAGTCCCGCTCGTCTGGACCAGCTATAGCATTGAACACGGCCAGGCAGTCGTCGACGGTTCTCGTGAGAATCCCAGGCACATCTCTCGTGAGAATCCCAGGCACATCCATAGAATTCACCAACGGTATCAATCCGTACCGAGAAAACAGCCCGTACGTAGGTTTGAACCCAACGACTCCGCAGTAAGAAGCTGGATTCCTGGTTGAGCCTCCGGTGTCCGATCCCAGTGCACTAGAAACAAATAAAATATCAACATTCAATCCTGGAGAGCAGGCTTGTCCATGAAAATTCTGCTCTCTTATTATTTTAACACAGTAACTTACGCAAAGCATATCCCGGAAGCCACTGCCACAGCCGAACCGCCGCTACTCCCGCCAGCAATCCGAAAATCACCGTCTCCTTCCACCGCATCCCAGCAGTTCCTCGTGGAACCGTAAATGGAATCCACCGTGCCCGAGCCCATCCCGTACTGGTCCATGTTGGTTTTCCCCAGCAGAATGGCCCCGCTTTTAGCCAACCGCTCGTACACGGTCGCATTGTACGTTGGGACGAAGTTTTCCAACATCCGAGCCGCGCACGTCGTGTGGATTCCTTTGGTGCAGAAGTTGTCTTTCACTGCGATGGGGGCGCCATCTAGCTGTCCTAAAGGTTTCCCATTTTTGTACCGGATGGCGGATTTTTCCGCCTGTGCTAGGGCTTTCTCCGGTGATGTTCGGATAAAGGCGTTTAGGTGTCGGAGTCGTTCGGTCTGCTGCAAGGCTTGTTCCGTTGTTGAGATCGGTTCCAGCGTTCGCGTACGGAAACATTCTGAAAGCTGGACAGCACGTTTTTAGTTTATTTCCTAAAATGGGAATTCTTATGCTTACCTCTTTGAGCTTTAGCGGTAGCCGCCTATTCATCACTGTTGAATAATTAACTCCTAGTGAACTTGAGAATGAAAACCTGCGAATATTTTGTCGAACAACTGCACCAGAGCAGAAACGGGACTCGAGTTTTGATTCCGCCGGACCAGTTGTTGTTTACATCATTACTGTCACGCTTGCGTGTTGCGTGCCGGTGCACGGTAAAGAATAAGCGCACAAAGTTGTAAATACTATCAGTAATAAAAATTCTTTTCCAATGATATTTTTTTTTATCGAAATCAAGCGATTTATCGTAATTTGCGGAATATTTTGTTTTTCTTTCTGAAGCTGAAACCGGTTTTTTACTAATACAAACTTTGTCCACAATTTTTGGCTCAATTATTTTAATATTAATCTTAATTATAAGACGACTCATTTTGTGAGCCTTGTTTTTACTGTGCTACACGCTCGTTTATATTTACTCAAAGCTGTCAAAGTTTGAACATTAATGGCCCGTTTACATATGTGATAATAATGCGTGACAATATTCTGTCGGACAATTTATTCCACGCTAGTATCGTTTACATTGCCGCTAAAAATTTAGCTGCTAAATCTGGGACAATAAATTGTCCGACTGTGTTGGTACCAAACTATCGTAATGTAAACACTTCCCTATCTGCCAATAAAATTGGCGTGATGGCATAATTAGCTGACAATTCGTCTAGCAGACCGTTCACATGATGCTAATTGTGTCGGACAATCTAATATCCTCATTATTGTCCATTAGTTTTAGCACCGAATTCAGAAGCTTCTGATTTTGTCATGCTAATTTTATTGTCTGCTAAAACGTGTTTACATTGCGCTAAATTGGCGCCAATATTGTCGTCGCGGTTGAAACCCGAAGTATCCCCACACCCGACAATCGATTTTTCTCAAAATCCGTACGTGAAACCCAACGTCGGACGGAGTGCGCTGGATAGCGGACCTGGCCATATATCCTGCGCACTGTACCCGACGTACGTCCGACACATGCATGGTTTAGGAGAAAAATCGATTTTCGCGTGTCAAAAATTCCGATTTTCAACTGCACGAACAATACTGCTCGAAAATAAACTGTCGCGTAGAATTAGCAAATATGTAAACGGGCCATAAACCCCAGTGAGAAAACGTTACCCTCGACGTTACCCATCGGACTGATCCCAAAGTAACCACGAAGCTGTATATAAGTGCATCAATTTGGCCATATATTTATATTTAAAATTGTGTAAATAATGCTGCACTACTTTAAACACATCATTGAAGCAATATTAAAGTCGAAAAGGGCCCCACTAAAATGAAATTAGTGCCACATATTGCAGCACGTTGACAGCCATTGCTAAAGTGACATAAATGCATGTGCTGTACATTTGCATTAGCACAGTTTAATACGTGCAACACGAAAAACCAAATCAAAAATCTATTTTTATCACCGTTTCGTCATCGACGGTACTAATGCCCCCATATGAATGTTTTTACCCTTTTTTTTGTTGCCGAGTCGGGAGTCGAACCAGAAGTGTTGAAGACCGCTGGATGAGTTCCATACGCGCTGGTGCCGTAGACCGTTTCTGCTACAGTGGTAACAAGAGATATTTCATTAACTAAAAGGAAACTGTTCTTCTGCCTCAACCATTGCAGTAGAGGGCAAAACGACTATGGCATATGTAATCACTGATAAATACATAATGCATTCTAGAAGATATTTAACAAATATAAGAAAATTAAAACACCCTTCATACACTGCTCATAACATTATGCTAATTGCGGTTTCCATCATTATTGGCATGTGATCATCAGAAAAGAGAAAAGGTCATCTCT